>NW_015655612.1:579573-677325 GCF_001515625.1 Sinocyclocheilus rhinocerous | reverse complement strand
GTGTTTTACTCGAGCATTACATAAAAATGTCATTTTAACATGAGTTTAGGAACTGAATAATAAAAAGGAAAAATAAAACACTGCTTAGTATTTACTCTTTGAATTCAATATGCACTGATTCTTATTTAAGCTACATTTAGGTAAGAGCAGTGAGTGATTTTCTCTGTCTTTTGTTCATGGCCCCAAATATTGCAAGCTGTAGCGATATGCATATTGCGATATGTACATTTGCGATATTTCGATATATTGCACAGCCCTAATATCTAGGCCTACTCACAACATGGGATGGGTGTGATCCCCAGATCCCCAGACAAGAGAAGCACTTAAACACACATTCAGAGGGAGCAGGCAGAGGCCAGCGCACTACAGGATGTGGCCAGCTCCACCCCACATAGCATGTCCCAGAGCAATAACTAGACAAAATGAGGATCAAACAACGATTTTTATACATGTGCTGACAAATTCCAGACTCATATATCGGGCTGTTCTTGCATTTAAGTGCTTAGTCCACATCTTTCATTCGGGTTCATCAAGTTTCCTTTCCTCTGCTGCCCTGAATCTGGCTCCAAACGCACCTTTTTGATCTACTTAAAAGTTTCCTACTCCTCAGAACTTACCCTTTCTCTCTCTCTCCATTTCCTAGTTTCTGTGTCTCTCATTCAGACGGTGCAGTGGGAAGCGTGAGGTGATTCCGTGGGAAAGGCTCTTGGCAGACTGGCAGCTTCCTGACTGCAAAAGCTGATATAATTTCTAGAGTGCTGGACTGGATACCGGATGATCTTCCGAAGAAGAAAACAATTGCTTCATCTTGCCCATTACGCTATTATTATCCTTCTCATTGTCTTCAGAAAAGGTCTGAAGTAGGTTGTCATGATAAGAAGAGGTTTTGAGTGCCATCTTCAATCCAGTCCATGTTTATGTTTAAGTCCAAATTTCTTTGGTTTCCATAAAACATAACCCCTCCCAACCAAAACAACAAACCTGTTTGAAGGTTTTTAAATACCAAAATAGCAACGCTGAAGAAACAAAACAAGTTCCCTTTCATGGGAACTTCGAACTGTGGAAACTTGCAAAACGTCTCAGGTTACTTATGTAACCATTGTTCCCTGAGTAGGGAACGAGACCCTGCGTCCTCTAGGTTTCTTGCCATGCTGCGGATGCAAGCTTCAGACGAAGAAGTGAATGATGTGTAGCTCCCGGCGCTTATTTATACTATAGTCGCACCGGTAGTGACGTCATGGCTGTCGCCGGCCCAACGAGTTGGTGTTTTTTCAATGTATGCTTCAGACACGGGTCACGACGAGGCGTTCCCCATAGCGACCCCTAGAGGACGCAGTGTCTCGTTCCCTACTCAGGGAACCATGGTTACATAAGTAACCTGAGACGTTTTCTTTGCTAAATCTGGATTCCAGCCACATCACATCATCCAAAACTCTGAGATACGAGGATGTATGGTAGATAAAAGGAAATGAAAACTGAAAAAACAAGTGTAATATTTCATAAGGAATTTTCCAGGTTCATTACAAGTTTAATACATCATTTGATAATATCAATTACCATAAATAAGCAAAAATCATGGTTATAATACGACATTTACAAAAGAATTTGATGGATGTCAAACTCATATTTTTGTAAAGCACTGAAACCATCCATAAAAAGTAATTCGAGCTATAAAGTTGTAATATCTGTGGGCATTGCCCGTATATCAACAAAGATGTGATGTCATGCCTTCAGGTAAAGAAAGATAGCAGAAAGCTGTTGATTAGATTGTTTCTGGCTGTTTTTTTGGTCATAAATGTGTAGGTAAGTTGCTTTTTAAGAGGTAAGTCCAAATTATTTTCTGTGGTAATTCACATTATGCCACAAAAGTTGTTGCTTTAGCTTAACTGCATTGAAGCTGAAACATTCCTTTAAGAGAAAATGAGGTCTGCATGTGCTGAATACAGTCTCACTTCAGTGGGGAAGACAGATAAACCATTAGATCTCGCTCATATAAATCACACTTAAGAAGCAAACATGTGAAGCCGGCTCCCCTTACCTAATCTGTTCGCTTCCCTTTACTTTAACATATCACTTCCTGGTCTTCGTTCATCATGAATTCCTCCATTATTTAGCATGTCACTATTCCTACAGAAAATAAAGTGAAGACAAAATAATTTTTTAGCCTTTTCACCACATTTTCAGATGCGCACAGCCAGGCAAAATTGGGTAAAATTGGAATGCAAGTGAAGTTTTTTTGTTGTTGTTGGTTGTTATTGTGATGGGAAGATATAGTCAGCATTATCTGCTTCAAAACAGGCTTTAGTCCCAATGGGTCTCAGTGTTTTAAATATTTGAGGTTTGCTCTGTGTTTGAACCTCCAATTGGCCCACAAAATGTAAACAAGGCAAAAAATATTCAGTGTGGACACAAGAGTTTGGGGTCGGTAGGATTATACTCATCAAAGCTGCATTTATTTGATCAAAAACACAATAAAAACTAGTAATATGGTGGGATTTTTAAAAAAAAACAATTAAAAACAAAATGTTCCATTTCAGTTTGCAAAATGTAAACAAGGCAAAAAATATTCAGTGTGGACACAAGAGTTTGGGGTCGGTAGGATTATACTCATCAAAGCTGCATTTATTTGATCAAAAACACAATAAAAACTAGTAATATGGTGGATTTTTAAAAAAAAACAATTAAAAACAAAATGTTCCATTTCAGTTTGTCTGCAAATCTGATAGCAGCTATTACTCCAGTCTCCAGAGTCACATGATCCTTCAGAATTCACTATAATCAATCTAATATGCTGTTTTTGTGCTCAAGAAACATTTCTTATTTATGATCAATGTAGAAAACAGCTAGTGCTTATTTTTTGAGAAAACGGGAAAAATCCGAAAAAAATATGTATTTAATTATTTGAACATATTTATTCTTTTGTAACATTACAAACCTTTTGCTGTCACTTTTGATCAATAAAACTGAACATTTTATTTTATTTTTATTTTTTTAATCTTACCACACACTTTTGAATGGTAGTCTATTATAAGGGAACGGAGACAAGGTGAATAACTGAAAGGAAACAACAAGCAAGGAAGTGTTTAAGTAAAAAATATTAAAACTATGTGCAGTTTGACACACTACATAGTATCACTCTGTGTGAGTCTTTGGCTTGTTTTTCAATTCTGCGGTTAAACTAAATATGATATCTCTTTACCTCATTATATCTCTCACTTTGCATTCATTGCTCTGATCGGCTGACCATAAGAGATCACATTTCATTTCAAAATTGTCAAGCTATTTAATCATATACCCACCACATTCACTGAAATCAGTGTAACAACTATCAATACTGTCAGCAGACACTAAAATTACGATGACAAATTACAGTACACGGAATTACCATAATGAAGTCACCTCAGTCAGGGCTGACACCTCAGCATTTGAGTAGCGCTCAGTGGTCACAATTCCAGCAAACCGCAGCTTAAATAAAGTAAATATGACTGCTATGTACAGTAATGAAATGGATCAAAACATTCTCTTCCAAACTAATCCAATGCCAATCACTGCACAACACTAAAATTCTTGTCAAATGACGCATGTTCTGGGCAGGTTACTTCCCTTTGCCTGAGACTAATCCTCTTAACAGGCCTCAGAGCCACTGCTGAAATATTGGTGGGGAAGAAACGAAAAATCTAGTGGGACGATTTTTAGAAAAAAATTTAGTGATGAATGCAATCAATTTGTATGACAGCAATAAAAGAGAACTGATGCATAAAGCACAAGTGGTGGATAAGTAAGCACACTCACTATATCACAAGGACTTTCCATTGGCTTCCCACAAAAAAAAAAACAAAAAAAAATTAATAACAACAACACAATTTTTACATTTCGAATACAGTTCTACCATGCCGGTTGCACCGTGCTCTTCTGTCACTTCATCTTTTTATTTTGGTGTGCCACTGAGGAAGGCTTTGAGCTGAAACGTTTGTGTCTTTTCCCATCAACGATGAATGTAAAATAAAACGAAAAAAGACTGTTTTCGTGAGTGTGGATTATGATCTCCTATATTACATTTTGATTACGCCATTAACCTATTTTCCTCAAAGGGGCTGTTAAATTTTTTATTGTCCAGAGACACAACCAAGTTTTAGGAGATGCCAAAATTTGGCAAACATTTTACAACAACCTGTTCTGATGTAATTAACTCTTCAACAAATCTTGAAATCATTGTGTACTGGTTATGAGGATCGCGGTGAAGCTACTAACTTGACCCCTACACTGAGTTTACTTCCCTCTCTTTTAGAGTTCACAAAGAAACATATAAGAGGAAGTGCAATCAGTTTTCCAGTGCAAAATTATATGATCTTTAACATGAAATTTAGCATAAAAACTTATACTAACACAAAAACACACTGTTCAGTGCTGTACTAGAGCTTTTCTTTTTCTTGGGGACATAATTAACATACATACCATTCACCTAAGAAATAAATTAATGTGTTTCAAAACCTAAGCTGACTCATATTCATTACAACCTTGTGGGTATATCGATAAAGTCTAGACATATACTGTAGCTCAGGAGGTTTTACAGATCTTGACAAATTGGACTTTCCTTGACATCATCCTTAAAACTTTCAACACATCATGAAGACATTCAACAACATAACATCACATTACATTACATGTATGTTTCCTATAGACCATTAACCAGAGAAACCTGCATAACACAGTTACCGGCTGACAACAATAACAGTTTTGCTTCTTGTCCACAAAGCAAGTGGTAGTTAGTATTAAAAAGAAGTCACCAAAGTATCAAACTATCCTTACTGGTGTTAGCCCAGCATATTTAAAACACCATTACTATCACGAGTAATTAAGTGTTCATAAAATATAACTACAAAACATAAACAAAAACGTATAATATATGCTCCAAACTGTTGTAACAACAAATTTAAGATTTTTTATTATTATTATTTTAACAAGTAACACACAAAAAGAAGAAACGTTTTAAATCCATTTAAGACTAAGCTGGCTTACAGCAGACTTACGTTTATAAACAGTGTGTGGGACTCACCTCGACGGGTCGAAATCAAAACACCCGCTAGCAAAAGCGCAGTTACGCATTTATAAGACCTGGATGATCTTCCTCCAAAGGCTCAGTTGATGTTAACAGTTTTAGATGTTCTTACACGACCGAGTCGAGGTTGCTTGCTTCCTTGTACTTCGCAAGAAAGACTCATAGCTGTGTTAAAGCATGCGACCTCTCCTGGCAAAAACAAACTCCAGTAGAACAAAAGTTGATGTGCATTAAGTTTCACGTCACGTGTTCCAGTCGGGAATGTCTTTGGAAGGGAAAAGCCTTTGTTAGACCCACCAACCACTGATGTTACTCAGAGAGGAACATGAAAGAGCCGGAAAGACAGTGGAAAACTATGGAGGGCCAAAGCTGCACAAATCGAAACAATTAAATAAATGACCGGTGGGCTAAATATCTCTAAAAATGTCACTATTTCACTTCCTTGAATCATTTATTAAAGCAAAGAAACCAAAGCAAAAATTACCAAAATAACACTTGTTTTTATTATATACGTGATATTACAAATATTCTGTTAACTGTCATTTCCAATCAAATTGTAATTTTGTCAAATTATGCATATAAGGCGTTATATATTATAGTATTTAGGATACATAAAATACAAGCTGTAAAATTAGCTGTAAGAGTCTGACATTTTATTACATCTATGTTAATATGCCATTTCCATAGTAGAATGTGATTAAACAGTACATTGTTTGAGATATGATGGAAATTACACTACAGGCTATGACAAATTCCCATGTACTCTTCAACCATGTTGATTAAAAAATTAAACACTATAGTGATAGTTTAAAAAAAAAAAGTGTTTTGAGGGACTTGAAGGAAGATTATGTTAGATCATCTTGTACTTTTGTAACATTAAGTAAATTGAAAGTAAAAGTGTCACATAAATTGAAAATAGTGGCTCAATAAACATGAAACACTCAAATAACACAAATGAATTCACCACAGAAAAAGTTCATGGATAAAAAAGTTTTTAATGTGTTTTTATATATGCCAGGACGCAAGAGTTCTTAGAAAATTGTTGGAAAATGGTCCACATTATCAAAGATACCAAGT
This sequence comes from Sinocyclocheilus rhinocerous, assembly GCF_001515625.1. NCBI lineage: Eukaryota > Metazoa > Chordata > Actinopteri > Cypriniformes > Cyprinidae > Sinocyclocheilus > Sinocyclocheilus rhinocerous. The sequence goes on along the minus strand of NW_015655612.1, from coordinate 671,189 downwards.
GAGTAAGTGCATTTAGCTACGTTATTGAGAAAAGTCATTAAATTACATTTGAGAAATGTCTTTTTTCTACAGCAATCTGACATTTTCTGTGACACTTATTAACTCTTTAATGTTAGAAATTTTTAACTCTGATGTCTATTTATTGTCATAACAATGTCTTAATTAACAATTTGCAAAATGTATTGCAAAATGTAAAATTTAAAATGGAAATATACTGCCATCAGCGTTTAAAACGACATTTTAAAATATAATTAAAACAAAATTGCATGGGTAAAAGATTCATTATAACAGAATTATTGACATTTACCCATTACTTTTTAAAGATTAATGCTGTAATTTGAAAATCTGCAAATTATTCTCGTAACAATAGTATATTTTAACTTAAAGAAAACAAAGCAAATATTATAACAGAAAGAATGTAATATGGCAAAAAAGAAACATAATTTGAAAGCCAATCCTTCACACTCTTGTCATTTCTTCATTCACTGATTTCACTTTACTTGTCTTTGGACATTTAGTCATACAACACTTAGTGTAATTATATTGTCACCTGAATCTCCCCAGAATCCAGCTGGTTATGGTTAAGCTGGTTATGATCCTCCACAGTACTGTCATATTTGGGACAGATGAACTCAACAGGTTTCCAATGCGGTCTTCGTCCACTTCCTCTTTGTCGGAAAGGGGCAAACCGCAACCATTTCTTGACTACATCAGCAAACTGGTGGTGCGTGGCCTCCTTTCCTACAGGTGTCCTTTTCAAGGCACCTACAGAAAACGGGGTTAAAACAATCTATCACATGGGAAATGTTGAGGATCCTAAAAAGTCAGTGATAAACCTGAAGATGCATCTGCACTGAGACATGATTTTAAAGACTGCTTACGAAACAAAACACCCTGCAGTCTGGTGTTTCTGAAGCTCCTTTTCTGTCCTCTGCCAACCCAGTTGAGCTCTGAGCCCACACTGAAAGAGAGAACAGCATGCATAAGACGCCGGACCGCATCATCTACCGTAGCTCCACCCATCCGTGAGAGGTGTGACACCTATGGAAAAATAAAAAAATGAATAAATACTCAGTACAATACAGGAGGGGACAATGTAACCAGAAAAGTTTTGTAGAAAGAAATATAAAACTAGAACCACAAGCAAACAATATTGTTCTAAACTATTATTTTGGACTACACAACTACCTCCATAAAATGTAAACTTCCTGTCCTGACTGAGGTTTACAAAGTAACATAACCTATTATTACATACGCTGCAGTAATTGTAGATTGTAGACTAGACTGACAGTAATAATTTTTTACCATTCTCTTCTGAGCTTCAGTATCTTCTAAATGCTGCTCTGTTTCATCAAGCTGTTCCATTGTTCGTAGTGGCAGATCTACGTCAAGCGGCTCGTCCTCCTCTTCACAAACCTGTCCATGAATCCTGGCCTGCAGGTCTTTCAGAACTTCCCACTGCCTCTGTTGCTCCTCCTTGATCTCAATAAGGAGTGATAGGATTTGTTTATGGGCTGCTGTCTCTGTAATTGTATGAAATGTATATTAAGTGAAGACTTACAGAAAGTTAAAGGAATAGTTCACCCAAAAATAAAAATTTGCTTTAAATTTACTCAGCCTCAGGTCATCCAGGATGTAGATGAGTTTGCTGGATTATTTTGATGTTTTTTATCAGCTGTTTTAACTCTCATTCTGACGGCACCCATTCACTGCAGTTGATCATTTGTAAGCAACTGATGTAATGTTACATTTCTCCAAATCTGTTCCAGTGAAGACTCAACCACAACTTCCTGAGTGCGAGTACGGTTTAATTTGGCAAATTTAAATTTTTGTGTGAACTACTGTTTCATTTGTGGGGAAAAAAATATTGCCAATAATAATAAAGGTGGTGGCTTGTTTACTAAATAACTTTGGTGAGAACTGTCAAAGGGTTTTATTAATATTGATTTTTTTTTACATTAGGTGCTTTTATCATATTTTATCTAAATAAATAACCAAATGACCCGAGTTGTTTAGCACACCAAGTTAACTATGTAAAAACTATGCAAGTTAGCAATTTTATCTTAAAACAAAATAAGATAATACCTAATCAACTGTCAACTACCAACTAATAATACCTATATCCAAAAACTTAAAATCTCAATGCAAAATACATTTTTTAACAAGACAAAGTTCCATAATGATAGAAGGGAAGGGATGTGCAAGTCCGTTTCAATGTAAACATAACCATTTTTACTCTTCTCACTTCCCAGTACCTGATGTTGAAGACGCATCCTCGCGCATTAACTTTCCCGCCACTCCTGCAGGATTGTAGGACTGTGAATCCACGCTGAAATTCACCTCGGCCCGCCCAGGGATGTCTTCTGCGCTTCTGCTCAAGTCTCCTGGCAGAGGGTGCATATCCTCCTCAGACACCGCTGAGCGTCTCTTTGCCATGTCTGCCATGTGTTTACTTACTAAACCCTCCGCCCGGCGGTTTATGGCCCAGTTCACGCGACTGACACTGTTTGGGTCCATTTATATGGATGTACTTACACACTTACAAACAGCACTTCATGCGAAATTTAATCTCTTAACATGCATCTCTTAATAAACACTGCGATATGTACGAGAAATAGACGGAAATGGTTATCAAACTGTCCCCAGCCAGCGCACGTATCACGTTACGCAAACGTCACAGAAACGTTAGCAGAACGTTGGGAGTTTTGAAAAAACTACAATTCCCACAAGCATTGCGGGCTGGTGACGTCACCCATTGCTCACAGGCGCGCACTTAAATTGACCTAAATTTCATTTTTGACAGAAGTACATCTATTATAAGAGTCTTTGCAAATGATTACCCATAAAAGATGATCATTTTTGCTGATAACTACTAATATAATTAATCATTTTCATTTTATTTAGTTTTACATCCTTTTTCTGTGTTCTTTGTGCAATATGGATATGAAAAGCTAAAAAATAAAGAATTAAATAAATTAACCCTGTAAATATTAATTAAAAATAAAAAAAATCATTAATGTGTTATTGAGTTGTAAAGTTAAAGATTAATAGCCTACATTTAAACCGTAGTAGATTAAGTTAAAATTAGTTTCCATATGCATTATAAATTAAAGGCAGCTCTTTCCTTTCTCTTACATACTCACTGAGATCCATGTTTTTATTTCAGTGTTTTAAAAACTGATCGTTATTTGAGATGTATTTGGCTATATTATATAGGCTATTTATACTCATTTCATTGATTCATTTATTGATTAGTCATTTATATTATTTTGTCTTATACTATTATTCCATTGTTGTTTAGTCTTATGATTGTGTGGGTTCAAGGGAAATGTGTATTCACGTCACGAGTAAGAGATAAGAGAATGTCTCCATTTCAAGGTTGTGAAGCAGTAATTTTCCATTGCTATTTCTTGTGATATAATAAGACTTGTTGGGTTGGTGTTGGTCAGATGAAGTCTGAGCATTGAAACATACCTAAGATTATTTATACACTCTGCTTCTTTTTTTATTACCATACTTCATCTCCTGCTTCTGCTCTTCTCTGGCTTACTCAGTCAACTTCTTGGCTGATATAGAAGACAATTAATATGTTTTTGGGTATTAGACAACTTTGCTGAGTTGTTCTGTTAGATAAAACTGATATTTTCTGACAGGATAGTGTCCGGGGCTGGATCTGATATTTCTGGCATGGAGGCATGATCTAATGATATTTTGCTTTAAATCTACTGATATCACCAGGTTTATGTAAGGGTTAGAGGTACGTTTGACGTTTAGGAAATATTATCATAAATAAAGAAATTGCATTTATGCCTTTATACAGTGAAGCCAACATGTGTATTTACGCATGCCATTATGGCTGAAATGACAACAAGGGAACAATAGTGTTTACCTCAGCAAAGATCATTTTTATTATGCTCAAGTAGCAAAAATGTACTCTAATATACAACTGAAACACCTGAACAAAATATTTTATTACATAAAGCCAACCACCATTCTTTTTATGACTCCTGAAATGCAGAAGACATCAGTTACTTTGAATGAAATATCTACTTTATGCTTTCATTGGAGAATCAAAAGCCCAGCAGTTTTCCATTGGAAAAAAAAAAGAAAACAAAGAAAACATGCAATAATCTAAGAGGTCTAATTCCACTGCTGTCCGTCCAGTGCTCAACAATGTGTAATAGTAATGAACATAAATAACTCCTTATATTATAATATCCCATGCGATTTAGCAAACCAAGGGTGTTTAATCAAACCCTCAACACAACAACAACAAAATTAAAATAAACAAATAAAGGACCCAAACATTGTATAGTATCTACTGTGTGAAAATATAGTCAACGGATATACAGGCAAAGACAAAAATATGAAGACATTTTCATGTATGTATAATTATGTACGGTAGCAATGCAACACCCTGTAAAAGTCACATTTTTTATTCAAATATGCCTGAATCCATGAAGAAATATCAACAGACAAGAAAAGGAAATCTGAGGGAAACTTGTCTAATTGTGGGCTAATTGGTTGTGCATGCCCTCATTATTATTATTATATTTGTGCATACAAATGAACAGCAGCACTTTGATTTCCAGAAGTGATGATGACCAAATAGCATTTATCAGTATGTTAAAATCATTGAATCTTTAGTATGGCTGATTTTGCTACCATAAACATAGGCATTAATGTCCCACAATCTGTAAGCAGCAGTATTCATAGATTTTGGAGCATTTTGCAATGAAAGCCAATTTTGTTGCATCTCAAAGCCTCTTTTTACTATCCTTAATATTGAGCATAGAGTGCACAAACTCTATTAAACCTTACTGAAATATTTACGCAACATATGTATATGATTCAAAGAATGTGATGTGTCATGTTTAGGATTTACAAGAAAAAATGCAAACACAGTAATTAATTAATCTAAACATTATTGCTTTTCATGAACAAAACTTTCATTAAACCCTGCCTTCCGGATGTCTTTCTTATAATACCCTGCTTTTCAAAAAAGAAATTATAGACTAACAATCTTTAGCATCCAAACACAGCTTGTATGCTCTACTTGGATTACACCTAGCTTATATTTATCAGGAATATCACATTGCTTAAACCCTAGACCTGCTGTTGCGTTTTTGGAAAGTAAACTAGGCCTCAATGTCTACTATGAGTGATACAGAAAACCAAATGTTCATATTTGCTAATATATTCTGTCAAACTAGGACAAATTATCTTTTTTTTTTTATTACATTGTTGAAAAGAATGCCCTACAAAGTGTGACCTTTGATTTTAAACATGCTAAAAGTACTCTGACAGTAAGCTGACAAATTAGTTTTATGATCTAAAGAATATGCAGATTCACTTGAAGCACACTCTACAGACTTTTAAAAGCAGAAAACATTTCTAAACATTTTGCGTTACAAAATACAAAGTTACTTTTGTGATAAAAAATACTTTGCCGCAATACTCTTCCAGATATGTTTCTAAGTCATCTAAATTCTATTCTTAAAATATGACTTAAAATATAGACACCCAGTATCAACCAGTGCATAAAACACAAAATTTCCCTGCAATGTGCCTTCAGACTAGAAAACCTGAATGAAGTTGCTAACTAGACTAAAACGGTCCATAGAATCGCTACTTTGTCAGCTCACTAAAAAACCTCCGTTAGGAGAAAAAGTCCACTCATCCACACATTGTGCCACAGTTAAAAGCTTACAGCTGTGATGCATTATGGCGGTCTTTTTCAAATCCCCAGAACCAGAGGCATACAAAACAAAGTATTTAAATAGTCCTTCTAAAAGAAGGGCAAGAAATGAGCCCCGGACACATCAACATAAAGAACTCCTGAAAAATCCATAGTATTAACTGCATCCTTGGAAATGAATTCTGATCCTTGTCCTGCTGAGAGGATTTCTTCCAAAATTCCTGGATAAACTCTAAGATTAGAGCAGCATGCTGAGAGAAAAATTACTTGACCTCTTCTAGAGCATCTACGGTTTGACTTTGAAACAGTCTTATCAATGTTAGCTTCATTTTACCAGGACACGTTCCTGCTAATCAGCTACTTAGGTTTGTGGCTCACTCACTCCATTCACTCTAAAAAGGGAATGGACCGATCTTAAATGTCAAAACAGTTAAGTATAAAATGTATATCTAGCTATATATTTTCCCTTACTTGCCTGCCAAAGTTTTGAGTGTTCAAAAAATCTTTACAGTTACCTCTGTCATGTCACACCGATATCAAATAGTAGAAACTGTTTTACGCATCAAGTCAAAGGTGCATCTAAAAGGTGCATAATATTCAGAGATGAAGGAGAAGGAATCCAGTAGAAAAGGCTGACACATAAGCTCTGAAGGATAAAACGGCGTAACAATCTTTAGCATCCAAACACAGCTTGTATGCTCTACTTGGATTACACCTAGCTTATATTTATCAGGAATATCACATTGCTTAAACCCTAGACCTGCTGTTGCGTTTTTGGAAAGTAAACTAGGCCTCAATGTCTACTATGAGTGATACAGAAAACCAAATGTTCATATTTGCTAATATATTCTGTCAAACTAGGACAAATTATCTTTTTTTTTTTATTACATTGTTGAAAAGAATGCCCTACAAAGTGTGACCTTTGATTTTAAACATGCTAAAAGTACTCTGACAGTAAGCTGACAAATTAGTTTTATGATCTAAAGAATATGCAGATTCACTTGAAGCACACTCTACAGACTTTTAAAAGCAGAAAACATTTCTAAACATTTTGCGTTACAAAATACAAAGTTACTTTTGTGATAAAAAATACTTTGCCGCAATACTCTTCCAGATATGTTTCTAAGTCATCTAAATTCTATTCTTAAAATATGACTTAAAATATAGACACCCAGTATCAACCAGTGCATAAAACACAAAATTTCCCTGCAATGTGCCTTCAGACTAGAAAACCTGAATGAAGTTGCTAACTAGACTAAAACGGTCCATAGAATCGCTACTTTGTCAGCTCACTAAAAAACCTCCGTTAGGAGAAAAAGTCCACTCATCCACATATTGTGCCACAGTTAAAAGCTTACAGCTGTGATGCATTATGGCGGTCTTTTTCAAATCCCCAGAACCAGAGGCATACAAAACAAAGTATTTAAATAGTCCTTCTAAAAGAAGGGCAAGAAATGAGCCCCGGACACATCAACATAAAGAACTCCTGAAAAATCCATAGTATTAACTGCATCCTTGGAAATGAATTCTGATCCTTGTCCTGCTGAGAGGATTTCTTCCAAAATTCCTGGATAAACTCTAAGATTAGAGCAGCATGCTGAGAGAAAAATTACTTGACCTCTTCTAGAGCATCTACGGTTTGACTTTGAAACAGTCTTATCAATGTTAGCTTCATTTTACCAGGACACGTTCCTGCTAATCAGCTACTTAGGTTTGTGGCTCACTCACTCCATTCACTCTAAAAAGGGAATGGACCGATCTTAAATGTCAAAACAGTTAAGTATAAAATGTATATCTAGCTATATATTTTCCCTTACTTGCCTGCCAAAGTTTTGAGTGTTCAAAAAATCTTTACAGTTACCTCTGTCATGTCACACCGATATCAAATAGTAGAAACTGTTTTACGCATCAAGTCAAAGGTGCATCTAAAAGGGTGCATAATATTCAGAGATGAAGGAGAAGGAATCCAGTAGAAAAGGCTGACACATAAGCTCTGAAGGACAAAACGGCGTAGCCTGGCTGAAACTCCAGAACGGTCTCTTCTTTGGGACAGCTGTGGGTTGGTTTTGTTTCAGTACGTCATAGGAAAGTAATGTGCATAAATAGTTTTCAATAAATTAATAAATAAACCTTTCTCTGTTTCAGTATATACAGAGTGTTAAAGACAAAAGAAAATTCAGAAACACATCTATAGAAACCCATATATCACACAAGAATAGTGTCTCACTAAACATAAATATGTTGGTAGTAGCGTTCCAACATGTGTTTCCACACAGGTGCAAACAAATGCCCGCTGTTTATCTCTTTTTTTGACTAAAATTTGATCTAAAACCTTTCGGTTTTATTACCTCCTCTGCACCGTAAACATATTCTCATCTGAAAAATGTAGACACTAATGACCCTGACGTCCAGATCGATCTTGTAATATGAAGGTGACAACTTGGTAATGCCCAAATTAAAAAGAGGACTGTATACAAGGATTTCCTAGAGGTCACCAGTACCTTTCAGCAAAATAACGAACCCTCATAAATCTCTATTTTTACCGACATTAATAAGTCCAGCCTCTTCTTCAGTAAATTAGCAGCTAATAAAACAAATACCATCATAAAATACATTTACATCATATTCTTTAAATATGTAATATGCAAAATATTTTGAAAAAAATAAGTATTCACATCAAACCAGGCAGTAGTCTTCATTTACCACGTTCCTGTCCCGATAGAACAGTCTATATATCAGTCAACAGGACCATTCTTCACACACATCCTCTCTCTTCTCTTGTAACACCACAGATCCAAAGACTCCGTCAATATTGCACCCATTGGAAAGAAAAAGAGAGGATTGATAAAGGATCAGATAGATCAGTAAATAAATATTCCTTCAGAACGAGAGCCGGTCTGCCTCTGATCGAGGACTTGTGCCATTGTCCTCACAAGGTCAAGGAGGGAGGGCCGGGAAAAGGAACCGTCTCATTCCTCGCGGCAGGTGGGCAGATTGACGAAGGTGAATATGTTAAACTCGATGAGGATGGAGAAACACAGGAAGACAGCATACATCAGCAAACAAATGAAACCCAAACGCTTGTCCAGCTTCCACTTGTTCAAATGTACACCGAGAACCTGAGAGGGAAAGAAAGGGTAGAGGGTGAGACCGTGAGAGGTGGATTCAAAGGACATTTGTTTGAATAAGTGTTTTTAAATACTCCCACATACCGTGAGAAACACAGATGCTAGCAGCAGCCAAACTGAGAAAATCAGGCCTTTACTGTTCAGGTGAATCTGAAAAGAAATGCAGGAAAAAGTATGTTAGAACTTGTAGGATGTAGAAAATATGTAATGTATAGATAAATACAACCCCAATTCCAGAGAAGTTGGGACGTTTTGTAAAATGCAATAAAATCAAGAATCTGTGATTTGTCCATTCTCCTTAACTTTTATTTAATTGACAAAAGTACAAAGAAAAGATTTCCAAAGTTTTCACTGACCAATGTAAATGTATTTTGTAAATATTAACAAATTTTGTTTTTGACGGCTGCAACACATTCCAAAAAAGTTGGGACAGTGGCAAAATAAACGTGATAAGGTTATAGAATATCCAAGTTAAATTGTTTTCAAACAGTTCACAGTAAGCAGGTGAATTGGTAATGGGTCAACATATCATGTTTGGCTATAAAAGGAGCATCTCAGTCTTTGCAAGCAAAGCTGGATCATGGCTCATCACTTTGTGCCAAATGTCATGAGAGAAGTGTCAAACAAATCAAAAATTAAATTTTGCAATGCAAAATTGCAAAGAATTTAGGTCTTTCACCAAGTACCATACATAATATTGTGAAAAGATTCAGGGAATCCAGAGAAATCACAGTACATGTAGGGCAAGGCAGGAAACCTCAGTTGAATGTGCTTGACCTTTGAGCCCTCAGATGGCATTGCATAAGAAACCGTCATGCTAAATGTGTTAAATGTGTCATGTGTTAAATATAGCCACATGGGCTCAGGAGTACTTCAGAAAACCACTGTCATTTACCACAGTCTGCTGCTGCATCAAGAAATGCAACTTGAATATCTGTTACTCTAGGAGAAAGCTATACATCAATTCTATGCAGCGATGATGCCGGGTTCTCTGGGCCAGAACTCATCTCAGATAGTCAAAAAGACAGTGGAAAGGTGTGCTGTACTCAGATGAGTTCACATTTCAACTTGTTTCCGAGAATGGATTTCGAGTTCTTGGTCCCAAAGACCAAAGGGACCATCCAGACATTAGCGACAGAAGCAAAAGCAAACGTCTGTCATGGTATGGGGGTGCAGCAGGGCAAACAGCATGGGTGACTGGAATATGTGCGAAGGTACCATTGACTTGGAGGCATATACTAGGATTATACAGAGACATACGGTATGCTGCCATCAAGATGATGTCTTTCATGGGAAGTCCATGGTTATTATATCAAGACAATGCCAGGTCTCATTCTGCATGTGCTACAACAGCGTGGTTTCGTAGACAGTGTGAATGTGCTAGACTGGCCAGCAGATCTGTCTCCAGTTGAAAATGTATGGCTCATCATGAAAAGGAGAATCAGACAACAACAATCACAGACTGCTGAGCTTCTGAAGTCTTGTATCAAGCAAGATTGGACAAAAATTTTGCTTGCAGAGCTTTAACAATTAGTATCCTCAATTCCTAAACAATTAAACATTGTAATTAAAAGGAAGGTTGATGTGACACAGTGTTAAACATGCCTCTATCCCAACTTTTTTGGAGTGTGTTGCAGCCATCAAAATCAAAATGTGTTCATATTTACAAAATACATTTACGTTGGTCAGTGAAAACTTTGGAAATCATTTCTTTGTACTTTTGTCAATTAAATAAAAGTTAAAAGAGAATGAACAGATCACAGATTCTTGATTTTATTGCATTTTACAAAATGTTCCAACTTCTCTGGAATTGGGCTTGTATAACAAATTATTTATCTAACAGAAACTCAAAATTTGTGTTCAATTTAGGCCAGAGGTAGACAAACGTACACAGACTCTTAAATTACTATTTTCTTTTTGTGTCATTTTTTTGTGTCTGTTTTCTGACACATCACTAACACAAAATATATATTTTTAATTTAATATAATCCATTATTGAAATTTAATTGTTTATTATAATTTCTTTATTTAGATCTGTTTGCCATCATGTAACTCTCACTTAAAGCTGGTCTAGAAATAATTTAATAAGACTTAATGTAATCTTGAGCAAATCTAAAATTAATAGCCATTTTTCATACTCATTAAGAATTTATTTAGACAAAATTGTATCTTACTATTTGGCTATAACAAAAATAATTATCCGTATCAACACATGCCTAATATTTACACAATTTCCCTTTCCTATCAACTAGAAATGACAATATTGACAATATATTAAGAACTGTAATCTTCTAAGAAAGTGGTTCTTAAAGATATATATAGCTCACAATTTTTACCCAATTAAAATATTTTAGATCTTAAAAATATTTAGAAATAAATATTCTTTAAATTGATTACAGTTTTAATTTAAATAAGTCATCTTGAACCACTGCTCTAAGATGATCTTACCTTAATGGTCTACTGCTACTGACATGTTCTGAGGTTATTATGCTGAAACTATCTACAAATATTAACTAAACACACATGTGTGCACTTTGGATGGGTTAAATGCAGAGCACTAATTCCAAGTATGGGTCACCATACTTGGCCACATGTTACGTCACTTTCACTGATTTTTCATTCCTTCTATGTCAATGCTGTTTATAAGCCAAATGATATATTTACCAAATAAATCATTAAACAATAATCTCTATTACAACATTTTCCACTTACTGTGGAGCCATAGTCGATGGCCAAAGTCTGGAGGGCCCAGGGCAGACCAAGCCCAATCAGGATATCAAACACATTACTACCAATGGAGTTCGACACAGCCATGTCACCCATTCCTGGAAAAGATAGAGAGACAGTTGAGACTAAAACTGAAATTGAATCTACTAATACTTTCAATTCTGCTTAAATGAGGAATTCACCACTGACTCAGGCCATTAAAAAAAACGTAAAAAAAGAAGAAGAAAAAAAAATCAGTGCTACATAAGAAAACAGAACAGAAAGTGCTGTGGTGTTCCCTATTGCCACAAACTTCAAAACCCATAATGCACTTTGATTTTGGAGCAGGGTTGCCAGCTCTGCAAAACAAAATCAGTCAATTTCTATTGAAAACTAGTCCAAAACTAGCCCAGTTGCTTTTTTTTCTGCGGTTTTCCCCTCTGTCGAAATCACATTCGGTCAGATCCCCTTCCATTGACATAGCATTCCAGGAAGGGTGGAGGAAGATTGCTTTAACCCATGGACTAAAAAACAACCCACGGTAACAGTATAAAACTGGCACAATTCTACAGGAAAACTGCTGACTTGGCAACACTGTTTTGGAGCTGGCCTTCTGTCGATCCGACTGTCCGTGAGTGGGGAATGAAGAATGTAAAAAATGAAAATGAAAAAAAATGAAGAAGTTTGATCCCTCAAGCCCTCAAAAATCCACAGGATGACACAAATTTTGCATTTTGGGCTAACAAGTATACATTTACTGACAAATAATTGTGATCTCTGTGTAGGTAACATGGAGAAAGTGTATTGTTCATTTACATATACTACCGATATTGTAACAATAGAAACTAAAGCTGGTTGAAAAACTGAAAACTTATCTTTTAACAATCTCCTCCTTGCAAACCAATCCAATCATTTCAATTGGGAAATGATAATAAATAATAATGCTAGAGCATGAAGAAATATTAATTTGTTCCTACCTTGCCGTGCGACAATTAAACTGGCCAAACAGTCAGGAACGCTGGTCCCAGCAGCCAAGAAAGTGATGCCCATGATGACATCAGGGATGCCCATAGTGTAACCGATCACTGTGACCTGCCACGAGAGTGTCAACAGGTCATTTCAAGCAAATCATTTACACATTTAAGAATTTCTAAAGTTAATATTTGTGAGGCAAGTCTTACCATCCAAACCATGATGTAAGAGAAGAAAGCAATCCAGAGGGTGGAGGTGATGAACGAGACCATATACCAGCGCTCCCAGCGAGGCATGGAACAGTTGGGCACGGTGAGGAACAGTAGCAGACTCAGAGGCCAGGCCAGCAGCCACTTTAGCTTATTAAAGCCCCCACCTGCACAAGATCAGGACATCATTTGAGTCATTAGTCTTTTAACAGGCACTTTCATTCAAAGCTGCCTACGGTACACCTCCTGTCAGGAACACTTCCTGCTTATGGACAACCAGAATTTAACCTAAAATTATTTACAATATTTTAATCAATCGTCTGTAATAAATGTACCGGGGCAGCGGTATGGTACATAGGGTCCTTCGTTTTCATCTTCCTCCTCTTCCTCCTCATCGTTCTCATTGTTTTCATTGTCCTCGTTCTCGTTTTCGGTGTCAGTGCCGGCTTCAGCTCCTCCCCTGTCGTCATCATGGTGACCTCCCTTTCGCCCGTTCAGGCCTCGGTCCGGTCCTGCCAGCCCATTCTCCACCCCACGCTTTCCTGGGATCTTTACAGTCACCTCTGAATCCCCGTTACTGAAACGACTGTTTATCAGACGCTGCCTCTGCAGAAACACGCGCACACACATTAGTCTGAGCTAACAAACTGAATAATAAACATTTCGTTCTGTAATACAGATATAATGAATATCCCCTTGAGGTAATTGCAACATTATTTCTCACATCTCTGTAAGATTTACATATTTATATCCCATATTGTGACTTAATTTCTCATTTTAACCTTATCTCACAATTACCATTTTCTTTATTTAAGATTCTTTCTATTAGAAAAAAGTATAACTGTTTCCAAAAAATATTAAGCAGCACAACTGTTTTCAACACTGATAATAAGATATGTTTCTCGATCACCAAATCATCATATGAGAATGATTTCTGAGGGATCATGTGACACTGAAGGCCCAGTGTTATTTTTAATATACTATTTTAGTTTTTTATTAATATTACGTAATAGTGTCTATTTTTCATATTATGTTTCCATTTCAATTTTTTTTATAAAGTTTTAGTGATTTTGTGTTTTTGCCATTTTTTAATATGTATATATATATTTTTTATTATTTTATTTAGTACTTAGTTATGTTAGTTAAACTAAAAGAAAATAAAAAAATTATGCTTCTAAATATGTTATTTTATTTCAGGTAAGGAACTTTTTTATGGTTTTAGTTTTAGTTGTAATTTTAGTTCAAGTTAGCGATAATAACAATGTGAAGACTGGAGCTTTGCCAACACAGGAATCAATTAAATTTTAAAATTGATTCAGATGAAAAGCAGTTGTTTTAATATTGTAATAAAAAAATAATATGTAATAATACTTCATTAGAGATTTCTTAAAAAAAAAAAAAAAAAAAAAAATCTATAAAATGTAGCTGTAATTTTGTTTTTTGTGCTTGTGTGACTGACCTCTGTAATAAGCATTCTGGAGGCCATTGTGAGGCGTGTGCGAGGGGAGAAGTGGCTGGTGATCATGATTCTCATTCCGGCCTCAGAGAAGGACAGCTGATGAGGGTATGCAGACAAGAGTTCGTCCACCATCAGCACTGATGACTTCCTGTGGAAATTTGCTAAGAGGGGCAGAACAACAAGCAGAAATTTAGATGCGCACCAAGCAGTTGTACACACTTATAAAAAACAGGACTGCATGCATTACCTTTCTTAAGAAGCACGACAGTGGCATCGCACCCATCGTCGATGTCTGTGTTACTGGCTGTGCCATTACCCAGATTTGCCGAGTTCTTTTTCCGCCGCTCGATGTAATGAACCACCCGCGAGTTAAATCTGATTAACACCAAGGAAGGAGAGTTAATAAAATCAGCAGTGATGCGATTTACTGATGTGGAGTAGATACGAATAGCAATGAATCCATGTAATAATGAAAAATTTCCATAGTGACAGAATAGAGTCTAGAGAACAGAGAACTTACTTCATTAATATAATGTAAAATATGTACAGAACTATTAGGATGAGCGATTCCCACCTGAGAAGAGAAAAAGTAGCGTAAATGACTGAATACAAAAAATTGTGAAACAGTTGTAATATGAAAAATTAAGAGGGTGATCTGGTGTAACAGCAGCTTTAATCTTACCATGTCACCTTCTCATCATAGATGAACTTGAAAAAAAAAAACAACACAGAGTATAAAGTTAAATTTAACAGACAAATCACAATGACAAAGCCAAATTTCTTCAAACAGTTCTGAAATGTCACACCTTACCACCAGAGGGCAGGATTATCTTACTGTAAATATGGGCCCTGAGGATTTCATGAGTAATCTAATGGAGTAATATATAATATAATATAATATAATACAATATAATATAATATAATATTACATTATCAGTATAATTCCAGTGAAACATTTACATGAAGTTTCTGTTTATTTTCAGGATTTAAAAAAAGGAAAAGACATATCACCCCTTCCAAAAAAGAGTTGAAGTTTCAACTGTAAGAGTATAAACTTTTACAATACATTTTGTTCTTTCAGTGAATCCAATTTTTAATAAGGTGCTGTGAGTAACGTCTCAGATACTCTGTGTCCCGTGTACTAATAATCTGTGTTTGTTGTTCCTCTGTGCTGGGAACACATGCAGAGTGTGGGCAAATAAGAGGCCTGTGCTGCAGGCCACAGGCCCCATGGGAGAGCCACTTGCTTCTCCTCTCCTGCTGCGCGAGGAGGCCCATAGGCATCATGGGAGCATGAAAAGCCACTTAGAGTTCTACTCACCACGATCAGAGTGGTCACTGCGATAGTGTAGTACATTGAGTCTCTCATTAACGTCCAACACGAGAGCCGTACTGCCTGCATCGACAAGAGAGAGAGGACGGATGAGAGAGAGAGAGAGAGAGAGAGAGAGAGAGAAACACACTCAAAGGGAGGTTGCCAATGGAATTGAGCAAGTGCCAAAGCAGTAAAACTCTGTAATTTAATCAATTTACTTTCACCAGTCACCTTGAACAAGTGTTTTTTTGTTGTGGTGACAGAAATCATGAAAAAAAAAAACCTACACTGTTAAAAAAATGAATTTTACCAGTAAAAGACCATAAAAACAACACCCCAAAAAAAACAACAACTAAAAAAGATCTAAAAACCTGTTAATTGTTTAAGGGTAAGTTTTTGGAAGTGAAAAAAAAAAGAACAAGCGATCTTATAAATAAATCGTGGAAATAAATCGTATATTGACATTCCCAGAATTCCCTGTTTGACATCTATCATTTGATGGATTTTAATAAAATAACTTTGTTTTTTCTAATCAGTTATGTACATTAGATTTTTTGTTACATTTTATGTTGTTAAATTAATGTTAATTGGGCACTAGTGTCAAGTGTGTTACCATGATGGTGTTTTGTATTTGTGTGCAAGACACTGACACACTGTGCACCTTCCATATATTAGTCAACCTGTGGAAAGGCTACTTGTGATAAGCTTTGATTCTATATGTGGTTTTCTCATTACCACCCTTTTTTTTGTGGTTGTCAGTGTACCATAAAGGTTCAAAAACAGAATTTAGAACTTCAGTAGTTTGGTATTTTAACAATATATCGGCTAATGAAATATAATTTAAAACCTAAAATGTTGCTACCATATTTTTGACTAAAGTTCCGACAACCACAGCAGCTGGTTATTTACTGTAAATTTCACAGATTTTTTTTTTAAATGTTATTTTACTTTTTCAGTGTAGAGCAAGTTTTGTAAATCATGAAGGTTTTCATATTACAGGGCCATGATTATAAAAGGGACACACATAGAGGTGCCACGATTTTGAAATAAAAAAAAACAAAAAACAAAAAAACGGTATCTTTAATAATGATATTGCACAATAGTTGTACAGTATATTAAGGAGTTTAGTTCAAAAAGTCTCTATTCACCACAATAAATAAATTGCATGCTTCTTTCATTCATGGACTCAGTTGAAAACCCTGCTATTACAGGATTTTAAAATGTGCTTGTCATGCCTCTTATATAATGTGTAATCTGTGACTATTTCCAGATTTTTTTTTTGAAAAGTTGATCTTGGTTTGCAAACTTTAGAATTCTGAATTAAAGTGTGTGAATTGGAAGCGAGTGAAGGAAATGAATACAGTAGGAACCATATATGGATATGACATCCTGTAGCGAATCCAGCTGATTGAACTGTGTGAAATAATCCATACTGAATGTGTGTCATGTCGTATAGGGCGATCCTTCCATAAAAAGCATTGATCTACGTCAGAGCACCGGAAGTAATGCGCCATCATCACTCACGCTAGCACAGCTTAATTTACACCACAGGTGACACTCTTTGCTTTGTGTTTCCGTGGCAACTAGAAGCTCCATTGTTGCAGATGTGTTTTTTCCCCCCTCGACACTGATGGACTCCATGCGTAAGTGTCTTGTGGCCTAGTGCCATTTTGGGAAAGATTTACTGACATCACTAATATAAGATTATAATTTTGTAAAAATGCCCCAAAAATGCCCAAACAGAAAACCCCTGCATATGACATGTATGTGCATAAATAATTAAATAGAAATAGAAATAGAAAATGTGTGTGTGCATGTGTGTATAAGTACATTTCTTTAACATTAAAATCTAATAATAAAAATATTTTTAAATACTACATGTATAAAATAAATAAATAATAACAATGTCATATAAATTATCTTATAAAAAACACATATTCACACACACAGCAATGAGATTATTTATCATAAAGACACCACATTTTAAAATTGTGTTCAAATTTCCAAAATAAATTTCCTGTCAATTAACTGATCGTTTGAATTTATGTAATTTTTCTTCATTTATGATGGAGAAGGGCATAAAATAATTGTGTGTATGTGTGAGACACAAGACTTTTCTGAGGTCTATCAGACTACCCAGAATGCCTCTATTCCACTGCCAGATGGTGACTGGAGAAAGACTGGGAGAGGAAAAAACTATTAAGCAGTTTCCCATGCTTGTGCAAAGACAGAATAACCTCATATCCTCTTTTCTTTAACATAGTAAGGGTCTCAGGAGGTTAAACCGAAGGAGCGTAAATGACTGAATGAATTGGAAAGCAAAGATGACAGGATGGAAAAAAAAAGCAGTTCCACAGCTAACATGGCTGACCTCATCGGCTACTCTCAGTGACCCCTGAGAATAGTCTGCTCACTTCTTATGTCATTCTGCACTAAGTAATGGCTTTTTTAGGGCAGAGGTTTAGGAAGGGGATGCACAGGTCACCTCATTCATCTCTAAGTCGTTCTCTCACAGATGCTGAGAATTCATAATGCTTGCTCAGTACATTTGTGTCGACTGTCTAAAGAAAAATAATGTCTTACAGGCAATCCATAGAGACTGTAGCAAATGAGGATGTAAACAGTGCTGGGGAAGATACAGTACTTTGAATAGAACTATAGCATTCTTCCACTATGGGTTCAAAAGATAAATTTACACTTAAGAAAACTACAAAACACCCAATTTATATAACTGAACCAAAAAGATAGCAACAAACACTAGCATTTAACAAAATATTTCGCTACACATAGGCGCATGGACTTTTATACGGAAACCAAAGTGAATCTGTGAATTAGTTGGCTGGATCAATTCACTAAAATGCTACATTTGAGAAAGAAATAACAGTTCCCTTTCATGGGAACTTCGATTCTTGCCATGCTGCGGATGCAAGCTTCAGACGAAGAAGTGAATGATGTGTAGCTCCCGGCGCTTATTTATACTATAGTCGCACCGGTAGTGACGTCATGGCTGTCGCCGGCCAACGAGTTGGTGTTTTTTCAATGTATGCTTCAGACACGGGTCACGACGAGGCGTTCCCCATAGCGACCCCTAGAGGACGCAGTGTCTCGTTCCCTACTCAGGGAACCATGGTTACATAAGTAACCTGAGACGTTTTTCATTTGAATTAGTTTGAAACATTACCTAAAAACATCTTTTGGGTGTGTTAATGTGCAAAGCAATGAGCACCTGTGCAGTAAAGATCCCACACACTCCGATGATGCAGAGGATATTGAAGACAGCAGAACCCACGATTGTGCCCACTCCCACATCTCCTTTAGTGATAAATACACCTGCACAGAGAAGACAGGGTGGCTTACAAAGGGCATGTGAAGGTCCATGTTCAAATGTGAGGGGAATTGTATTCCAAAAGCACGCTGTGTTCGGAGATGTTTACCTATGACCGAGGTGAAGAGTTCAGGAGCTGAACTTCCTGCTGCCATGAACGTGGCTCCTGCTACATCCTCACTGAGATGGAGGCGCTACAACACATTTACACACAGACAGAGAGAGAGACATCAAAGATGAAGTGAAAAATTTGCACCAAACAGAACACTGAGTTTCCTGAACCCTCCTCCCATCTGCTATTGGTCAGAAAGTAGAAATATTTAATTTAAATATTTAAATATTAAAAACATAGTAGAATTATTATTAAAAATAGCTTAGATTGGGACAAAATAGAAATATTTAATTAACATATTTTCTTATGACAACTATAACTCTAAATAGCTTCACAGCTTTAATGTAGCCTAGACTGTGACAGGAGAAAATATTAAATAAATAATTACATATTTTACTTTCGAACTTGCTTTAAATGATTTAGCATATGCAGAACATTTGCTAGGACATAATACATGTCTTACCTCACAGATCTTCTCCAGAGAGGGCACAAAGTAGTCATCACACACCAGTGCCAGTGCGTAAAACATATACATGGCCTTTAGAGAGAGAGAGAAAGAGTAAACACAAAATTAATTAAACTTAACCTTGCTTAAAGTTCCCGCTTTAAGCCTTTTGAGGCTATTTCTGTCATCATTTATTCACCTTCAAGTCATTCCAAACCTGTATGAGTTTATTTTTTCGGTTAAACTAGCATGAAAAAAAAATACTATGGGAGTAAAGTTTATTTGTTTTATACTCAATAGGGATGGAACTTATGTTTTTTTTTTTTTGCACAACCTGACATGTTTTACATTAAAGAGCTGTGTGTGGATTAGTTGCTCCAACATCTGCTCTGGTCAGATGGGTGTGAATCGCAGATACCATGGTCCCTTGACATGCAACACACATATATGCATGTGAACTTATGCATGTACATACCTAAAAAAAGTACATAAACAATGCTACAATTAATAGTGTGGATTAGTTGCTCCAACATCTGCTCTGGTCAGATGGGTGTGAATCGCAGATGCCATGGTCCCTTGACATGCAACACACATATATGCATGTGAACTTATGCATGTACATACTAAAAAAAGTACATAAACAATGCTAACAACAATTAATATACAAAAAATAGTATAATTCAAATATATTAAGTGTTGTCAAGTAAATATAACATTTGAAAATATTCTATAATAAACAATGTTAAACAAGCATGAATTCACATAGAACTTGCATATACATACACATGGATGCAAGCACACACTGTCCTTTCAAAGCCAGCTCCCATTCACTCCTGGGATCCGTTTGCCAACTGTTTCCCGCCACGACTTTGCCAATCAGTGCATCTAATTCAGCCGCCACGCTGCCATGCTTGCACTGTGTGCCCATTATGTAAGCTCTGCCCACTCCACTCTCATTCCCTCCCCTTCCTTTTATTCTTGACCTTCTGACAAAGCAGAGCTGGGCTACTGAAGCCCCAAAAGATAAATAAAACATGTAAACAGCTGGAGGGAGTCTTAAGAGGGTTTTCGCTGCAGCTTTTACCATCCACTCACTCTCTGCTTACATGGGCAACTACCTAAACAACGCACAGCAATGGTAGTGTCAAACCAACCCTGCAGGGGATTTCAGCAGGAACACACAGTACTGCATCAGTACCTGCTTCACTTAAAAGTGTGCTCAGAGTCAGACATGGCCTATGGGGACAGGAAAGGCTGATGCATGATGAATAGTCTCTCTGTGATAGCTTACGATGATGGGGGTGGAACAGAGCAACTCAGTTTATTTTATTAAGTCCAACTGCAATGGATTTATTAAGAGAGCATTAATGTAATCATTCATGTTCCAGGTTCAATATAAATTAAGTTCTATCAACATCCATTGTGGGTGGCATGATGTCAGTTACCACATAAAAAAATTTTCTTATCTCTTAGTTCTTTAAAAAAACAAAACAACAACAAAGCTAATAAGCTAATTTCTAAGTGACATCATAAATGCTTTAGGAATATAAATATGCATGTCTGTGTTTTTTTGTTTGTTTTTGGCCATAAAGTAGAGCAGGTAGAGCAATTTCAATGAATCACACTTCAATGAAAAATGATTCTATCAAGTCGTGACTCAAAAAGGCTCTGGACAGCCACCCAGCTTGCACTGCTTCCAACTTCTATTCTTATTTTACTTTGGCTCCATTTTAAACCTCTAGAGAACACTCAACTCAATCCATGAAAGAACAGAAACTATAGGAAATACTGTTGGCAGAGGGAACTCTATTGTGTATTATTGTAAACAAATGATTGCGTCATCTGGCATAGACTGCCAGAGACTATAAACTCCAATCTCGCTCTCTATATGCACAATCACTGTAGTAAACAGTATTTCAGGTAAGAACTAAAGCACATGCCAAGATGTGTACAGGCTTCATCATGTTCTACTGTAGAACATTTATAAAGTGCATCTGAACATGAAAACACTGATGCCATTAATGGAAGTAACTGGAAATTGAAAATGATCAAATAAATGAGCTTTCTTCATAAATAATACACTTCATCAGAGTAAAGAATAACTTACAAAATTAGAAAAAGTCATTACCAAAGCTACTCCATATAAAAATATTAAAAGGTACCATTAT
Source organism: Sinocyclocheilus rhinocerous (assembly GCF_001515625.1). Taxonomy (NCBI): domain Eukaryota; kingdom Metazoa; phylum Chordata; class Actinopteri; order Cypriniformes; family Cyprinidae; genus Sinocyclocheilus; species Sinocyclocheilus rhinocerous. The sequence continues at coordinate 649,652 of NW_015655612.1, read as the reverse complement.
TGATCTTAAGATATACAGTATATAAAATATGCAATGTATAATGTTTTTTCATATTATATACATTTATTAAATAATTAATTAATAAGTATTTATACATATAAAATATAAAAATATTTTCAAGTCTATTTTTCCACATCATCAGAAATTACATATTAGATTCCAAACAAAAAAAAATCTATATTATCATATTTTTGCATATTTTCATTAAACTAACACACCTAATCACTATTGGGGCATGTTGTCACACACATCGGTTGAGTTAAATTTATTTGTCATACCGGTTAATGTGGCAAAGACATCCTGATTGGACAACAAGCTCTCACAATATAATTTAAGTTGAACAAAGCCTTCTCTCCATTCAAGTGCTTGAATGGAACACACAGCCTTGTGACTTCAAGTGTTCGTGTAATTTCAAACTACTCTGTCGAATGTTGAAAAGGAAAAGCAGATGGTAGAGATACTTACACACAGAACATGCAAGGCTACGGCCCCCTCCATTCGCTCCTGGTTGGTGAAGATATCATCAGGGAACTCATGTACACCTGCAGAAAGCACACACAAACATTTGGCTACATGAATAATCCACGTATAACACACAGAGCAGCGCACACGAGTCTCAGTAATTCTTCCCACTCATTGTACAGCATGCAATTAAACATATGGATCACTCCAGAAGACAAATAGTAAATGCTTTCAGTCACAGACTAATTACACACAGCATAAATTCATCTCATTAAAGTAGAATGTGCTGGCATATACTTTTGTCACCATTAAAGGGCTAGATCACTTAAAAATAAAAATTGTGTAATATAAAGGAGATATTTCACAGAAATGTCTGAGCTTCTCTCTTCCATACAATGAAAGTGCTTGGGGGCTGTCAAGGCTGTCAAGCTTCAAGGCTGTCAGGACTTCAACCCCTGAAGTCTTCTGAAGCTGTATTTTAAGATGCATGACACAGCTTAAAATTTAGGTCATTACTCGCTAAATATCTTGCATATAAAATCTTGCTTGACAGCCGTGGTCACCATTCACTTTCATTGTATGGAAAAGAGCAGCTTGGACATTTTGCCTAACATCTCCATTTGTTTCCTATAAAACAATATGGGTTTCAGAACACGGGGAGCAAATGATGACAGTTTTTTTTCTTTGGTGAAATATAAATATAATAGAGTCCAAAAAGAGTTCATTATTCATCAGCAGAACCCATACAGTGAAACATTTCTGCTCTGATCGCTCAGAACAACGAAATGACTTCATCAGACGTCATTCACTGAGCTTCAGAGAGAATTGATAACTATATGACTGTGGCATTGGTGTGATTTTCAGGAGCTGTTCTTTCATTACTGCTGCTCCCAGTCCATCGCTGCTCTGTTAACAAGCTATTCACTGCCACAGCATGTCACTCAGCCGGCTCCATTGATAAGCCCGCAGCCTGCCGACAGAATCGGGTCAGTGAGAGTGGCCACTTATTTGCCTGGATTCGGTTTTACATGTTCTAAGATGGTGGGAGTGACAAAGTCAGCCGTGAGCTGTCTGAAGTGTTGCAATTGTGCTCGTTCCTACACAGCCCGTTGCCATGACGTCAACATCCAACTACAGTCCTGATTGAAAAGCATTGAGACCCCAGAGACTGGCTTTGTTCCATTCAGGGAAAATCTCTCTGTGCAAACGTGAGACCTGATTTATTTCATTGCTGACAGAAAAATAGCTCAGAATGTGCACTACTTTGAATGCCTGTCACTTTTTATGATTGAAAGGCAGACGGTATCTAGAGACACTAAAATAAATTGCTTGTCTGATCCTCATTCCTCTCACACTGTTTTTTTTTTTGTCTCCAATATTGTTAGAAAGAGCGTCTTTTATGTCTGTAAAAGCAAGTTTAATCATTTTGCATGCTTTTTTATGTTTTAGTTTCATTTATGGGTATTTCTTTATCTATAGACACATTTGTTGCTAAGGACTTTTACAAAGTAAATTATCTTAAAACAATTTTGACAACTCCACTAATTTAATTGGTCCACTAACAATTACTGGAAAATTCTGTAATTTTTACAATTTTTCATATTAAGTGTCATAATTACAGATATACTGCTTATGTTAGCTTTTAATATACGGTTTTATCCTGATTAAAGCTTTAGTACAGCAACTTCTATGTGAAAATAAGTGTATAATTGGAACGTTGGAGCTGAGCTGATGATCTGAATGAGAGAGAGAGAGAGAGAGCGAGAGAGAGAGAGACAGAGATGCAGACCGTGTGCAGAGCAGGGGGACGCGAGGAACAGTATTGAGAACCGCTGCTTTAGAACATTGATTTTGAAACTTGTGAATCCATTAGAATCGTTAGAAGACAGAATTGCGATTCATATATGAATAGATTTTTACGTGCACCCCTAGTTTTCTCTTCCTTTTCTCTAAAGCAGCACAACATGGCCTTGCCCCCTTTGCTGCATGTTCCCGGGGGCGGGGTTTATCTGGGTTTGTGACGTCACGAACCCGGGAAGTAACTCTTTGTAGTCCCTACGAGCCATTTTTGTAGACATTCAACTGCCATAATTCTAAAAGACGATGTCTCCGTTTGCATTGAACTTTCAGCGTCGTAACTTTGCAGATATTGTTTATGCTCAAACAGCAACATTACATACTAACTAATGTTAAAAAAGTGAAATCGCAATCAACCGCCCCCCCCTTTAAAAACTATACTATATATGTGACTTTCACATAAGAAAACCCTTTAAAAAGTAATTTCAGATTCAGCTTTTTCACAATTGGCTGCAGTACTGCACATCAAATACATACAATGTGATTTCCTCTTTGCACAGATGTAATGTTACTCTCTTGTGCCGCCACATTGTGAGCAAAGTTGACAAACTACAAGCTAGCTCTCAGTTTCATATAAAGATCAACATAACAGTATTTGTATAACACAGCAGTCATTACAGGAATATCTGCAAGGGTGTTTGTGCGTGTCCATGGCTGCGCATTGTGCAGTGACATTCTCTCCCAGATCACCGGGGAGGTTGAATGCGTCAGCATGCTTCACACTGCCCCAAATGCCCTAAACACCACAGAGGTGAACTCAAACAACCCAAAAGAACTCACAAAACAATGCTTTATCATCCACTAGCAAAAAAAAAAGAAGCTCCCACCTGGTGCTTCTGTATGTATAGTACATTTAATGACACAAATCCTTCATAATTACACACTCGTAGTTCCTGAAGTATGTGAAAAGAGAGACTGACCCTTGCTCTATGACCTCTAGGTCTCATGCCAGTCTCCTATTGCTCGTTTCACCCACAGAAACAGAGACAAAAGGCTTCTGATGACAAACAGATGAATGAAACGCTGGACCGAGAGTCAGCTGCCTATTTTTATCCAAGGAACAACAGATCTGCTCTGGTGCTCTTGGTTCACATGGTTTCATTGTTGGTGTGGTCTTCATTAGAGAGTCACAGCCTCTCTTCGCAGAGCGCTCCCTGGCACAAGAGATTCTGATTAATCTAATTTCAATTACAGCGCCAATGAATAAAGTAGCACTAAACAATAGCCAGTTACTGCGAGCGGATCAATTAAAGAACACAAAACAACAGCAACAGAAAGACGAACTTGGCAATGTTGAAAGGGTCTACGGAAAGGTCCCTTCTGTAATTACGGAGAAGGCAAACAAACAGAAATGAATTCGAAATCTCTTTATTGTACACTAGCTACAGAGTTAAAACAAATGGATGAGGCCTCGGTTCCTCTCCCAGAGCGACTGCTAGCGAGAATTAGACAAGAACATTCCAAGCTAGTGAGAAAAGACTAAAATCGCCTGGAAAGTTAGGATAGAGAAGGACAGGGCTGATTCTCAGCAGGATTTGGACCTTGCACAACCTCCTCCTCCAGAGTACCAGGAGACTAATGGCCAGCAGGAAGGACATGAAGACAGTCCACATACATTAACCGCTGTCAGCGCCAAACCCCTGCTCCTCCTCTGAGAACTGCTCAGCTCCTCATGAGGACATGAGATAGCCGTACACATCTAAGTTCCCTTCAGTGCATTTTGTGAGCTTTGAGCTGTTTAAATAAGTCTACTTCAAAGGCAAAAAATCGGAAGATGTAATGCTTCAACTTCAAAGTAGACCAAAATGCTGCCTTTGCAGATAGTATACAAAGGTAGGAAGACAAAAAGGTACAAGGTAACATCCTCGAAGATATCCACTAAGATTCATGTTTGGATTTTGAATGGACAGAATAAAAATGTTGTCTGATGGCTGAGGAAGGTTCATTTTTAAGAAATATTATACATACGTTTGGGGTCAGAAAGATTTTATAAGAAATTAATACTTTTATTAAGCAAGGACGCATTAAATAAATTGATCAAAAGTCATTTTTAATGTTACAAAAGATTTATATTACAAATAAATGCTGTTCTTTTGAACTTTTTATTCATCAAAGAATCCTGGGAAAAAATGTATAATGGTTTTCCACAAAAATATTAAACAGCACAACAGTTTAATAATATTAATAATTTGTTATATATTGATAATACATTGATACTGATTATTAATAATATTAATAATCATCATCAAATTAGAATGATTTCTGAAGGATCATGTGACATTGAAGATGGGAGTGTTTTGCCATAACAGGAACAAACTATATTTTTAAAAATATATTAAACAGAAAACTGTTATTTTAAGTTGTAATAATATTTCACAGTATTACTGTTTTACTGTATTTATGATCAAATCAAGCCTCGGTGAGCAGCATAAGAGACTTGTAATGTGTTTATGTGTAGGCTATATCATGCATATATTTAATATCCTCATGCATGCATATATCTAAAACTCACTGGAATTTGTTTTAGATCATTAGACATGATGTTATTATGCCTTGAAAGCCAGATTTTTTGGGAGACAAAAACAGTTTCCTTAGGAGACAAAACACCGCCTGTTTAGTCATTGAGTGACTGGACAGTGAGGCAGCAAGGCAGCTGCCTGAGGTTTCGGACACAGACACAGCCTTGGAGTAGCTGTCAGTCAAACAGAGAGAGTTAGACATAACAGCTTAACTGAGAGTCAGACCTCTGTAATTCTAATCAACAGGAAGGCAGCATCTGTTGTCAATTAAATCTAATTGATGAAATTAAAGCCCTTCCGTTGTCAAGACAAACAGTAACTGGAGAATTTCTCTCCTTCCTAAAGGAGTTTAGAGATGTGAATATATGAAGTTGTGCTGTGGCTTGCACACATATACTGTACAGATGCAACTATTCATACAGTAAACTGATGTTCAAAGAAGCAAAGTCTACCTGAATACACTCCATATACACACATGAAAACTATACGCAATTTAAACATAAATGCTGCTGCATATTGTGTTGTATTGTAGATGATAGATAGATAGATAGATAGATAGATAGATAGATGATAGCTCTGTGAACTAAACCAATAAAGTATTTAAGATATCAAATTAACTTTAATTAATTCATCCCCTGTGGCCTGGGAAAGCCGGATGGGAAGAAAATCTGGAGTAAATCTGGAGTAAATCTTGGGTAAGGTGAGTCCTCCTGACAGGTATTTTCATTACTAGGAAATTTTCTGGGTTGATTGAGGTGTTATATGTACAGTATAACAACTGTAGGAAAAAATGAGGAAAATACATAGAAATTTTCTAAAACTTCCTAACAGAAAAACATGGCACGGTGGAGGCATATTATTTTGCTCTTCATTACTTATGTTTGGTGATTACTTCAGAAACCCCTCTGAGGATTTGATATGCTGTTTCTGTCATTATAATGCTTGTGTGGTTCAAAACACATTTCCCAAGGGAGCTCTAAAGATATCACACTTTCCATCATCAAAGATGCGAGTCAAACAACTGATTCACTTAGCGACCAAGCTAGACTACGATAACAAGTAGAGAGTAATGATATATAAAGCACTTGTGGCTTTTTACATAATGAAAAGCTGCACTGAAGACCAACTTCCCTCAAAGTTAATATAATTTAAAAAATAAATCAAATACTCAATGAGAGGCTTTTTAAGTAGTAGTAATAACCTATTTTATATATGTGACCCTGGACCACAAAACCAGTCTTAAGTCGCTGGGGTATATTTTTAGCAATAGCCAAAAAAACATTGTATGGGTCAAAATTATCGATTTTTCTTTTATGCCAAAAAACATTAGGATATTAAGTAAAGATCATGTTCCATGAAGATATTTTGTAAAATTCCTATACCGTAAATATAGCAAAACCTAATTTTTGATTAGTAATATGCATTGCTAAGAACTTCATTTGGACAACTTTAAAGGTGATTTTCTCAATATTTAGATTTTTTTTGTACCCTCAGATTCCAGATTTTCAAATAGTTGTATCTCGGCCAAATATTGTCCTATCCTAACAAACCATACATCATAGGAAAGCTTATTTATTCACACATTTCAATCTCGAGAAATTTACCCTTATGACTGGGTTTGTGGTCCAGGGTCACATATTTGATTTTTTTACACTGTAGTTTTTTTTTTCATTCTGTCAAATCAGAAACTTTATAAAAGCTTCATGATGACAAGCCTTGATTTTTTTTTTTTTTTTTTGGCAGCATCCTAAGGAATCACTTCGTCAAGTAACACTCACTTTCCTAGATATCCACTCTTGGTTTTTTGGTACCCTGGAGTTTAATTATGACTTAATTCCAATGCAAAACCCTATGTAGTGCAAATACGGCATTCACTGGCATATTCAGTGATCACTTCAATATGAAATGCAGCATAATGACTGCTGCTGGTGATGTAACTTTGGGACAGATGCTGAGTCGTTGACAGATTCCATGAAAAAGTTCTGCCTCTTAAGTGATTTTCCCCTATAAAGCTGCTTTAATTGTCATTCTGAGTCTTAAATCCTGTTTTCCCAGATGACATAAGTTGCCTTCCGTACATTTAACAATGTAAATTCTATCATTTGCACTTAAACATTGCTGGAAACGCATAATCCAGTGCATGTCCTCAAACAACTTTGTCCACTATGGACATTATCCACTAATGTGGAATTACACAGAAGAGTAACATAAAGAAAACGTAAGCTAATGCAATAAATTATTCATTTAAAACTGCTCGCTCAGTGCTCTATACCAAATTATATAATTCAGGGATATTTATAATGATGCCAGTTTAAAAAAAATATTGAGATATAAATAAACTGAAGTACTAAAATTACTAAAACTGAAATAATAATAAGTTATTATTATTATAGAAATACACAAAAAACTAATAAAAATGACAAAAGTGCATAATTACCAAAATAATAGTAATTATAAAATTATTAAAAATAAAAATGGATTAAATTAAAATGTAATAAAAACTAATTCAAAATATAAACAAATACCATTATACTATTAAATAAATAAATAAATAAATAAATGAATATTTAAAAAAATATATAAAATGTTCATACCATGTTTTTATAACACTAACTAAGGATAGCAGCATAAAAGTGAACGTAAAAGCATTTTAATAACATCACTGAATTTTATCAATGACATGATTCTCTTACAAGGTGCATTTGACCCAGTTCGACTGCATAACTACTTTTCTCATGTTACAGATACACAGTTTTTTATCTCCACCTCGACAGGAAAATCTGTTATTGAGAGGGACTGAAGTGTTGATTGTAAACATAGGTAGCGGTGCTCAAGTGCTTCAGGTACAGCGTTTGAGAGGGGACAATCAGGACCGCTAATTATAATGACATGACTTACATGCCAACAACACTAGTCCTCTCCACAGTCAGCCTCAAACACAGCTGAGATACCAAGACCAATCCTGGATTCAATTAAAGCTATTCACAAGCCCCTAACTGCTGCAATAACATCAGCCTGCAATTGTTTCAGCTGAGTTCTCTTCCCTTGTACACCAATCACAGCTACACTGTGCTGCTAATGGCTCCATACATGATAAAACACTCATAGTCACCTAAGAGTCCTTAATAACAGGACTTTTTCTAGTATACACACAAAATGTTATAACACACAAGTAAACAAGCTGATTTTTCTAACCAGGTCAACAGATAAATAAGATGCAATGTTCTGTACCTGCTTATGTAAAAAGCGAAGAGAACATAAGTGATAGGAGATTCAATGGTCAAATCATACCGTTTTTGAGCTAAAACATTTTCTCTCTCCATCTCTCTTACACACACACACACACACACACACACATATAGCCGAAGAAACGGAGGCCATGGATAAGCATATTTGATGATAGACGCAGAGTCCTTCTCAAATCCCTGACTTTTAAATCTATGCAGGATCAAGCAGGATTGACCTGCACTGTAGCAACTGGGGTCCAGGCTCACAGGGGAAAAAAACAGTGCTCGTCCATGCTTCTTACATAAGCACAAATATTATATAATTCAGACTTGTATACATGATTCATTCTAATCTTATACATCTTTAAATATATCTCAGGAGATAAGGCTTTTTAAGAACAATTCACAAATGCACACTACAAGACATTGTGTAGTGAGCAGATGTTAAAATTATAAAAGCAGAAGGGGAAATGACTGTGTATAACTTTTTTCCCCTCTGGATGGTCAAGATACCCAAAATGTCTAATTTAAAATAAAATATTAATAAATTAAAGAAAAAAAAGTTTAACATTGTTTAAAAAAAAGAAAAAAGTCCAATAATATATGTATATATAATAGATATATAAATTCAGTATTTATAATATTATAATAATATTAATATAATAATTAGTATAATAATTTCTGTCTCTAGCAAGTGACAATACATCCACAGACATGCTGCTGCTGCTGCACATATAACATACATGAAATTACCCGTAGCTATCTATATGGGAGGAGCTGGGGGAGGTGGAGGGTTTGTTTGCAGCAAACAATTTGCACCAAACCATTTAAATGTTAATCAGCAAGCTGACTGGTTGCAGAATCAGCAGAGGCCAATCAGCACGTGCCATGTTTGATGATGTCATGAACTAGATATGATATCAGTGCTACTGCCATTCATATACATTATCATGGATTTATTGCTTCTAAAAGATGCCATTGCAACAAAACTAATTCATTTTCTGAAATGTTATTATCTACATGCATTGTCATTTACACAAGTGTGATGCATGATCTTATCCATTATGTGATGTCATCCAGAGTGGAGTGGTCTGGAGTGGTCAGAGGGATGACAATGACCTGAGCCCACCAACATCTGCCACTAATCCCTCTATAAATGACAGCTGACTCTGGGGAGGAGGGGGTACATTATCCATGAATGACGCAGGATGGGTCTAATGCATTAGTATAGTCACTAAGGATAATAATAATAATAATAATTCATGCATTTAGCAGACGCTTTTATCCAAAGCGACTTACAGTGCATTCAGGCTATAAATTTTTTACCAGTATGTGTGTTCCCTGGGAATCGAACCCACGACCTCTTGCACTGCCAACGCAATGCTCTACCACTGAGCATGTGATACTTTTATATGTAGTAGTATGTAAGAGGCATTAGAACTTCCACACTCCATCTCTTTTTGTACCTCCACTCTGCTGGTTCTGTGTTTGTATATGCAGGGTGTTTGGGGACAGCATGTGTCCATCAGCTAAGCTCCACAAATCCCGTCCTAATCTGTTGCATGATGATATGCGCAGGATGCCTGAAAAATAATATTCAATACACTTTCTCCATTATTAAAATATGGCTGTCCTTATGCCATGGAGTGCACAATTAGCAAAAAAGCTTTAAAAATGACCATGTGGTTTAGGAGATGAGATGGAGAGATTCAAGGACTGTTTTCCCTTGTCCAACAGATTTGCTAAAGATAAGACAAATTTCCATCAAGCTTCCAAGAAATATGAATCGGTCTACCGATGCCTCCATTATGAGCAGATGAGAGTGCTTGATGCTGCTCCTTTAAAATCAGTTTCTGAAAACACATATGGTTGTATTAATCTTTTTTTTTTTGACACTAGTACTAGCTGGGTGGCACATTACCTAATGTGATGGACATCTAATATAAGAGAATGGGAGAAGATATGAAAAAGAATTCACTATTTGTTCTACATATTGAAACAACAACAAAAAAAATCTAATCCAAAATGTAAAACGTAACACTACAAAAAATCTATATGACTATATGAGTAAACTGTCTGAAAACAGTCATTCACCTATAAGTACAAAAGTATGGAGAAACTGACAACCGTGCATTTCAAGCAGAAAACATGGGGTGATTGTGTGTCATTATTTTTCATCAACACAGCAAGCCAAAGAAAATGACAAGTGTAGCTAAGAAAAGAGCTCTCATCTGAACCGCAACATGTTATGAATGACAGCAAAGAAGAAAGAGAAAGAGAGAACTCTATCCAGCTGGCCAGAGACATCTGGATGGGCCCAATCTAATTACGCTGAGACTGATCGTGCCACGCTAAATTTGACCTGAACATGAGTGAGGTGTCTGAGAGAAGACCTATCTTAAAACATGAATGGAAGTAATTAAAGAGTTCCATGAAAAGAAAGTATACACTACAGATGGAAAAAATCATTTCAAAACATCACTGGCTACGTTTACATGCACAATTTTTGGTTCAGAATCCAAAACAAGGACTGGTGGGAGGTTGTCCTGCTCCACTTCACAGTTGCCAAGTTAAAGGAGAGTTTTATAATGACAGGACATGCATTTATACAACACTTTATTCAAAAGGAAGAACCGCTCGTTCTGCGCGTCATACGTCATTACGCTATTTCTGCGCCATTGCACATGTGCAGTCCTTTCAGTTTCGGGGTTCAATCCGATCGAGTGTTTACATGCACTCTCAATCGAATTAGAAAAGGAATAAACCACCCCCTTCGGATCGATTAAGGTGTTTACATGAAGGATTTTCAGTCCGATTGAGCCGTCAATCTGATTAAAAAATGATTTTTTGGTTGCATATAAACGTAGCCACTGTGGATCATGCGATTTATAAGACCTGAACTAATCAACAAACTAACAAATGCTGCTGATCTGACACATGGAATTGAAACAATCTTGACAAACATTTTTTGAGATTACTGTTTTTCTTCATTCAAGTAGATAGGAGATATATCTCTGTTGCCTACATAGAAATAATTGGTCAAAATGGCTGCCAAGAACCTTTTTTCTTGCCTAAATTATGGTGTGAGTTTGGTACAGGACTACACATTTGTTCAAGCAATGAAATGTTGAGGAAACCTATTTGGAAAGAATCATTATTCGTACAGTTGCACAGAAATGACACAGAGCATTCAGTAGTTTGGTACTGTAGTATGAGACTCATAATAGTTTTCTAGAGTTTTATGTAAAGTATGGGTCATCTTCCATGTTAAAATTAAGAAAATCATGTTTTTGTATTTAGTTTTTTTTTTGAGAAAGAAAATGCTAGAGAGAATTCTCATGCTGGCTGGTGAAAATTAGACCATGGAACACACATATTATCATGCTTTACCAGTGGAAACGGGAAAATCAGTACCTATATAGTCGAAGAAGCCTAAGCTGCCTTCAAAAGAGATTACTGTTTTTCTTCATTCAAGTAGATAGGAGATATATCTCTGTTGCCTACATAGAAATAATTGGTCAAAATGGCTGCCAAGAACCTTTTTTCTTGCCTAAATTATGGTGTGAGTTTGGTACAGGACTACACATTTGTTCAAGCAATGAAATGTTGAGGAAACCTATTTGGAAAGAATCATTATTCGTACAGTTGCACAGAAATGACACAGAGCATTCAGTAGTTTGGTACTGTAGTATGAGACTCATAATAGTTTTCTAGAGTTTTATGTAAAGTATGGGTCATCTTCCATGTTAAAATGATGAAAATCATGTTTTTGTATTTAGTTTTTTTTTTGAGAAAGAAAATGCTAGAGAGAATTCTCATGCTGGCTGGTGAAAATTAGACCATGGAACACACATATTATCATGCTTTACCAGTGGAAACGGGAAAATCAGTACCTATATAGTCGAAGAAGCCTAAGCTGCCTTCAAAATAAAACATTTACTCAACTTATTTGTTCAAACGGCTGATTCGTTCAGAAACAAAGTGACCATCTTTATGAACGGGACACTGAATCATTGACTCCCCTGATTCATTTAAAAATGTGGATTCATTCAAAAACGAAACACTGCTCTGTTGCTCTGAGATCCACAACAGCTTTTGTGACTTTGTTTGAAACTGTTTTCATTGCCGAATTAAGGCCGGGACACACCAAGCCGACTTCAAAGAACTAGTGGCGACGAAAGTCGACGGTGTTATCGCCTCGCGTCGGCAGCGTCGGACCAAAAAGCTGCGCTTGAACACACCGCACAGACTACAGCCGACGGCAAACTAGCACGTGCGTTCTGCGCATGCGTGAGAGGAATTAACTGTCTATATCAGCAGCTATCAATAGTATATATTTGTCATTCAAAAGGAGAAACCGAAACAAAGATATACGAGATAAACTAAGATATATGAAACGTAAACAAAGCAGCGCTTGCTTACCATTTTGAATATCAGTAACGTTGATAACTTTAATCATTTTAAGCGGCTTATGTTGTTATGAAAACATTTGCGTATTAGAATGATTGGGAAAGATCACGTAACATTTAAACAGCCTTCTGTCTGTACCGCCTTCATTTACGTGATTGTTTTCATCACTTTCGCTTTAATTCTCGGGCACTGACTCGTTCGCTAAACTGAACATCCAATCAGAGCTCTCACTCGCGCTGACGGTCCTGACGGCCCTGACGCCGATTCAACATGTTGAATCGGGCAAACTGCTGCCGACGTGAGCCCAACGAGAGCCGACGAGTGGAACACACCAAACAAACTAGCCCGACCGTTGCCGTTATTGTAATTTAACTTACAATATTAACTTCATGTTCATTAAACTGGTATAAATCAAATCACATTTGCAATCATGCTAATATTCTGGAAAAACCGCACTCATGTGATATTGCTTAATGGTTAACTATATCATACGATGTATTTTTTTTGCAAAGTGAGTCACATACTCGATAATATCAGCTCACACATCATTAAAACAACAATTATGATATTATCGTACATGTGTAACTTACATAAAACGCAGAGACAGTCATCCTGATCCAAGTTGATTACTGTGAAGTGTCTAACAGCATGGAGGTATCGGCACTTAAAGCACACAAAGAACAACATTGCTAACACTAGCTAAAAACTACTGAATTCAACTTTAAAGCATATTTTATATTTGATGTTTCTATCTCTTAATCCAGTGTATTTAACTTTTCACTACTTCTTGTTTCTCTCACTTAAATATCACTCTCAATGCACCACACTTGATGTTTAAATCAAGCACAGAGGCTTACGTCGATCTGAAGAGTTTCTGTGCTAATGTCAAGAGATCAATCCATCTATCAGTCACCTCAGAGTGACGGCTGACAGGTCTCCTGCTCGCCTGCATGTGTCCCAGAATAAAACACAGCCTTTGTGTCACACGCTGGGCTCCCCCAATTTCTCTGGGAGCATGCTGTTCTCCACAGAGATACCATATTTCGGGAAACATACCTATTATGCGTGAATCATAAATCATACGGTGGAGGGATCAGGTCAGGACACAGGAAGGAGCATATAAGAGAGAAACAGGGAGAGGAATTAAAAGAGGGATTGAAGGAGGAAAGGAAGGAAAGACAGGACTGTTGTGTTTAAGACCCAAGTTGGCCAGTGGGACTGAAGAAAGGGCACATGGTAATCCTGGTATTTAATCAGGATGCCATAGAACGTGACCAGAGAGAAAAACCAAATCACACTCACACTCAACAAGGCAAAACAGAGATGGTTTATAATCATCTGCCTCATTATACAATCTGTTTGATCCAGAGTGTAAATCATTAAAACAGGACGAAGTGCTTTCGTTTAGACAACTGCATTTTCCTGAGAGCTGAAGTAGCACACGTGGCCAAGTGGATTGCAAACAGGACTGAATGTTTTAACACGAGGCTAACCAACTATACCCACAAAATTGGCAATAATTAATCATGTTTGTTTTCCCACCAAAATGATGTCACTTCCTGGAGAATGATGTCATTAAGGGTCCAGCTGTTTTAGTTAAAGGAATATTACTAGGTATGCATGATAATGTATATCTATATTGGTTATCAGCTGACATTAGAAATGTTTTTAATTTATCAGTTTCAGTCAATACAAGACAAATTTCGATCATTATTGGATATTTAATTGTTCATGGTCATTTTCTCTATTTGGGGTTAGGGTTAGATTGAGATGACTTTTGCTGTCATGGAATGTTTAATTAGTGCTTTTAAGTTCAATTAAAAATATTTTTTAAAAACACTAATAATTTACTGTTGAATGTCATCTTTAGCAAATCTCATAATGCACATACATTTTTCATATTTTTTGTATATGAAAATATACATATACATAAAATGTATATACAAATAAATACTGGTATTGGATTATTGGTAACTTCAATATTGGTGCATAAATATTGTGAAAGATTAATTGGATGGAAAATTATATTACAGGAAACTCCTATAAAAGGACTGTTTCTCAAGTTGGTCAATAACCAATAAATGGATGACATTAAAATGTACAGTATTATAGCTACCATTCAAAATGTTGGCATCAGGAATTTTTTAAATAAGAAATACTTCTGTTCATCAAGGATTCATTAAAATTGATCGAAATGGACAGTAAATAATAAATACTAATGCTGTGCTTTTGAACTTTCTATTAATTAAAAGAATCCTGAACAATTCAGCTTTTTCATCACAGGAATAAATTACATTTGAATATATATTCAAGTAGAACATCTTAAATTGTAATAATTAATAATTTCACAATATTCCTACATCCTAACTGTATCTTTTTTTAAAGATACAGAAAAAAATCACATATTAAATCACAATTGCAATATTTATCATAAAAATTTAAATTTAAATTTTTCCCTAAATTGTGAAGCCCCTAGCTTATCCAGTATATTAAAACATCTGATGAGGACATGAATGACCTAGCTTTCCAGATGATGATGATGAACTTACAGCTTCAATACAGTTGAAATGATCAGAAGTGACTGTAAATCTGAGGAACAGAGTTTGTCAGGTAAAACTCACAAGCACATACACGGCGAACATAAACAACTGCACAATGGGAACCATGTGCCTGACTTTATTTCCTTCTTTCCATACTCCCCTCACTCAGGTCTGCATTACACAGTGTGGGAACATTTAACAACACATGCTTGATCTCTCGCTCTCTCACCCATACACATACTCACACACGCTGGCAAACACTGAGGCTCATTCGTGCACACCGCCGACCTAAAACTACAGGATCATAAAGAGGAATTCTATGCGGATGAGTGAATATTTCAGTCCCACGATCCCAGACTAAGGCCTCTGATAAGCTAAAGCTTCCTCTGGGGAAGCACGAGGAGCTGTGCAGATCCGGCTCTGCGTGAGGTGAAGCACGTGAACGTGAAGGTTTTACACGGCGGGATGGAGACGGTGGGAGGCCGCTGCCTGCCACACTACGTCCATTCCACCCGCTCCATCTCATGATGTCTGGCTGATCACATGACCGGGCCTGTGTTTAATTACAAACACATTTATTGAGGTGGAATGCTTGCAAAGAAAACCTTCTGTGCAAGAAAGGGCTGCAAAAAAACAAGACAGAGCAAATGAACGGATCAGAAAAATAAGGGGTGTGTCTGTGTATTCGGTGGAGGTGTTGTTAAGAGAGGCGACCAGGCAATAGAGACAATGATGAAAGTAATGTGACATGAGTGAACACCTCACCATCTCACATTGTTGAATAAGCAAACAAAAAACCCTCAGAACCCAGGCTTCTCTCTGTTTCTCTCCTGACATGTGTTCCCAGTGACTAACCAGAGGTGTTTTATTAACTTTTAAAGCTGTTTGTACCTCTGGGAGTCACGAAAGGAAGAAAATAACTAAGAGAGAAGGGGGAGAGGGAAGGTCTCTTCACTGTTGGATATAACTTTTGACAACTCCAAATATGATATACACCCTCTCCCAGACAAAAATTCACAAAAGCAACAACCCAGAATACATAATGTATCAGCAACCTACATTTGTTTAAAAGTAAAAAAGGGAGCCTCAATTAAATTTAAGAGCTGTGACAACAATTTTTATTTACAATTTATAACAAATTTTTTAAATAACAATTTTAACAATTATTTTTAACAATTTATCTACAGCAGTCATGTACAGTACAAATGTATCTGACATTTAGCTATAGAAGCTAAGTAATCAAACTATTAAGACTATAACTGACACTTCTGTTCTCACTGCATCTACAAAATCACCAATTTTCTTACTTAGCCTGGCATTTTTATATCTGTGCATAATGTTGGAAGGTAATATTAATACATTTCAACTTTACTGACTTTATTTTTTTATTCTTTATTTATTTTTTATATTGTTCTACTATTGTATGATAAAGTACTTTGGAACTGTACCACAATCATCTGTGTCCTGAATTAAAACCAGCTAAGAAGCAATGGTGATGATATTATGAAATGCACTAGTAAAACATGCTGGTTAAAACGGGTAAACCGATAATTATTTTCTAGTTGGTCAATAACAAATAAATGGATGACATTAAAATGTGTAGTATTATACCATTCAAAATGTTGGCATCAGGAATTTTTTTTTATAATATATTATTATTAATCAAGGATTTATTAAAATTGATCAAAATGGACAGTAAATATTAAATACTAATGCTGTGCTTTTCAAACAAATGTGGCTTTGGTTAGCATAAGAGACTTTTAAAAAATATATATCTTACAGACCTTTGAAGGGTAGTGTATACTTGAAATAAATTAAACAAAAAAATAAAAATAAAATAAAAAAATAAAACACTACCAGCAAAAGTCAGTCATTTTAATTTGAGCTTTTGAATTTGCGAAAAGATTTTGAGAATTTTAATTTGTGACTGTTCGTATAAAAAAACGTATTAGATGACAGCAATAGTAATCAAAATTTTCAAATAGTTGGAATAAACACACAATTAAGCATCCTGTTCCAGGAGAAAAATATATCGAATATCAACTGATTTTAATAAAATAAAAAAATATCAGCTGATAACTGATGTAGTACCAACATACTGTGTGTCCCTAGAATTAAGCACAGCCAACACAATAAAACAAGTCAAGACTAAAAACGATATCAGCAACATGCCCGTGGACACTGCTGACTAGCGGTTTGCATGTGTACTGCACGTTGACGCGGACAACGACGCAGAATTATAAATGAAAACTGACGCATAGCCTACGGCGTAAAGGCTACGGCGTAGGTCCGACGCAGAAGTATAAATCAGCCTTAAGAGCTCCAAACAGGAGGCAGGTCATAACAGCGCATTACCCCAGTGCGAGTGAACCCTACGAGGCAGCAGGCCCGATCTTGTCCATGTTCGCTCTCCACAGTGCTACTCATTCATTTTTAAGTGTGATGATGGATAAAAAGCAGGGCTGCAAAGCAACACGGTCCACGGGGACTCATGAACAGCCATAGAGCTTATCCATCTGAAATCTCTGCTGTTTAAATATAGCACATATCATCATTAGTCTTACTCTCCTCTCGATTTCCTTGTCTTTCTCTTTCTTCATGTCAATGCAGACTGATATCCACCACCATTGGAAAGGGAAAATCACAAATGAGACCTTATTATTCTCCTTATTATGAGACCTTGTTATTTCTCCTTAAATCTGCGTTAAAGGTGATTTCCTGGTCATCAGACTGATTTGTGATTTCAGACGGTTTCTGGTTTTAGATGGTTACTCCATAGAGATATGTGATTTGAAATCTTCCATCTTTGCCCATGGGCTCTCAGTTCTGCAATCAGGTTGTTTTGAGCCAATCACCAGAGCTATAAAAGTAATTATTTTATGGCAGATAACCATTTAATGCCCAATATTAAAATGTGTATTAATTTAAACTATTTTGTCTAAATACATAAAAAACAACACACACACACAACAGTCATGATACAACTCTAAAACCAAGGAGAAATTACATAAGGGCAAAGCTGATTGGCAGATGGTACGTTTATGTTGTAGAAAACTAAAACTGAACTTAAAATAAAAATACATTTTAATTTATATAAATAGTAAATTGTTCTAAATAGTAATATTAGTAATATTTAATATAATATTATGATATAATTATAATAATAATAAAAAAGCACATATCAAAATTACTAAAAATACTAACATTTTAAATATAATCAAAACATTGGCGATTATTATCTTTCTGAAAAACCAGCTTGACCAGGCTAGGAAACCATCTAAACCAACTTGTGCTGGTTCAAGATGGTCTTTTCATCATGTAAATCATGACCAGCAAAGTGTGTAAAAGTTCGGAGAACTTCTGCTGTAAAATTCCTTGATGGATAGAATCTGATGCACCATGATTTAATCATCTCTCATCCAAATTTGACTTTACAGCACTAAAGCCCATTAAGTGGAATCGATGATTAACACCCTGAAGTTTGTTTTGGAGAGTTGTGAGAGGTGAAAGCACAGCTGCGGTTCCATCGAGATGGAAATCAGAGGCCCTTGTGGGACACAGACGCGGCTGAGTTCTGAAGGGAGCAGAGAGGAGAGACACACAAACACGTTGACACGACACACAAACACACACATATGCTAATGGCTCTATGACAGAAACTGCAACTAGTGTAAGAGCAGCCAATGTCTCTGTCCTCAGAGAACTCCCTGCATTATTCAGAGATTGTTAATAATTAAACAGTGAGCTCATTGCAAATGATGTATCTACATTCTAACTCACAGCTACGACTCTACTGCCAGTTAAATCTGAGGATCTTGTGATGAGACGCAGAGAGATTATGACACTTCACTGTCACATCTCTCTTAAACGCAGGAGCCTTGCTCTCTCAGTCCCTCCAGAGCCAAGCACGGCCCTCACGGCTGCTCCCTTTCTCCAAGCTGCACACTCTGATTTTAATTGTAAAGATGTTTTTTTGTTTGTTTTGTTTTTAAAAAAGGAAGGAAGCACAGGATCTGCTGGGTGTATCAAAATGGTATATCAAATCATTCTGTTATCTTTCATAACATAGTTGAGAATCATCTTTAAACGAAGTTTGGTATAAAAAAATTCTGAAACCTAAAAATGTATTGGTGATTTAAAAAAAAAAAATCAACTGTTTTTGCCTATGGATGTTCATTCGTGTCTTTTTATTTATTTATTTATTTTTTTAATTGAGTCTCGGTGTCATAGCATAACATGAATAAAATATCTTTTTTCAAAATTGTAATTTTTCACATTTTTTTTCTTATGCTCTAAACAATGTAATGACATGAAAAAAAAATGGAGGACGCTAATGCTTTGATTATTAACTAAAACTAAACCTTAAAAAACAAAGCACTGTTTTGAAAACTATTTGCATTAGTTTAAATAAAGCTGAAATAAAAATATTAGATGAAAATGTTGCTATGCAAGTAAGGTAAAATAAATTGAACTGCTAAAATTACTAAAACTAAAATAAAAAAATAAAGCTAAATAGAAATATATGAAACAAAACTATAAAAAAAAGCAAAATTACAAAATTAAAAACAAAAAACAAAATTACTAAAAGTAAAATGAAAACTGAATAAATTCAAATGAAAAATAAAAACTAATTCCAAATATTAAGAAATACTATAACAGTATATAAATAATACTAAAATAACAGTTTCACACAAAATACAGTAACGTACATAAACATGAAATGTACAGAAGAAAATATGTATTGCAACAGTTGTATAGACAATTGCATAGCTTTTATAACCTTCATATTATTTGCTTCCTGTATTGGACTAATTTGACCAATTAGATTGACTTAATAAATTAATTAAATGTAAATAGTAATTAAAAAAAAAAACACTAAAAGTGGCAATAGTACATAACAAAACGTCTAAAAAGTAATTGGCCTGGCAAGTAATGCACATGCTCTGACATGTGCGCTGGCACTCGTGCGGGTGACCCGAGTCCGGCTCGACCCGTTCCCCCTCTTCTACCTATTGTTTTCTGTCATCTTGATCATTTAAACATACATCTAATATGTGTTGTGACTTAGGAAAAATCAAAGCATATCTAGCATGTAACGTATATAAGCATATAATGTTTCCGCTTCCACATGCTACATTACTTAGACATAAAGTACAGCAAATAGACGGCTAAGCACTACTACTAATAATCATTCATTAAACACTAAAGTAATCTTTTCTCTTTGACCCGCATTAGAAGGGTTGGATTCTAGCGTTTCTGCAGTTAGAGTGATGTCACGGCTTTTTCCCAGCCGTTGTTTGAGTGTGTTACATAATCAGAGAAGCTCAAGCATCCCTGCAGCACCGATGACTGAGCCTGTCCATCACACACTGGATAGTGTGAGAGCATGAGAGAGAGAGGAATAGAAGGAATAAAGGGAGGAAAGAGATTAAAGCGAGCGAAGGGAAAGGAAAGCAAGAGAGAGAAAAAAGAACAAATTCTACACACTACATACGTGTATCAGCGTTTAACAGTGGAGCATGAAATCCCAGCAGGCCAGCTAAAAATAAATGCATGTAACAAGGCAGAAGAGTGAAGCCGAGATGGCTCTTCATCATCATCATAGACTTCTCCTCAGGCATGTACTCCTTTATTTCATTACAGCACATGGGTTATGACGGCCTCTCGCTGGCCAGCGCTGTAAGAAATCATGAAGATTCACTAAGGAATGAGAGAGAAGCTGGTGAACGTGTGTGTATGCGAGTGTCTCACGAAAGTGGAATTCCGCAGCTGCTCACGTGCACAGGGTGAAGCAGCCTCAGCACGAAACACCAATCGCCCTGTTAATGAGGAGCCAGCTGCTCGTGCCGCCCACTTAGTTCACTGTAGCTTGCAACTATAGGGTAATTCCTGTTATGCAGTACATTGACTTGTCTCCACTCTCCATACTATGGTGAATGAAAAAGTGAAACTATATTTTTAAAGATGGAAATCATTTTAGTTAGTTTAATTGTATCATAATGTCACAATTGAACATGATGAATAATTTTACTGCTTTGGTTTTAGCGAATGTTGCTATTTTTGCAGTTACTGAACTTTGTCCACTTTCAACATGAAATTTATTCAAAAATGATTTAAAAAAAAATATTTATGAAATAACACTTATGAAATTTTTTTTTTACATTTGGTAATTAAAGCATTAAACATAATATTTTATCAATAGTAAATGTAACTAAATATAACA
The DNA here is from genome assembly GCF_001515625.1 of Sinocyclocheilus rhinocerous. Classification (NCBI taxonomy): domain Eukaryota; kingdom Metazoa; phylum Chordata; class Actinopteri; order Cypriniformes; family Cyprinidae; genus Sinocyclocheilus; species Sinocyclocheilus rhinocerous. The sequence goes on along the minus strand of NW_015655612.1, from coordinate 628,414 downwards.
TTAATGTAGCTTAATATAACTTTCTACCCTGTTAGTCTTTTGCAATGTTAATTTGCAGTTTCCAGTTGAAATGAACACTAGAGGCAGTAAAAAACGTTACACTTGAGAGATGAAGAGCTCCGGTATGAACCCTGTGAAACTACAGTTCGACAAAACAGCTCAAATCCGCATAAGGAAGTTAAAATAGCACGGCTGCATCAACAAATGCATTTTTATATGACTTTTGCATTTGTTAACGCTATCAGGTAGGTTTAGGGTTGGTTTTGGTGGGGGATATTTCTGACACGATAGAGCATTAACTTTTAGCAATACTCCTTGAAAATTTCAGTTATGAACCACCGCAATACATACCTGAAGCAACGTAATACAAACACAGCAATATGTGCCTATATCAACATAACAAATATGTGCCAGGGTCTCGTATTAAACCCACGTTTTAGCGCTACTCACTGGATGTTTCACTTTGAAACGTGCAGTAAGGTACATAATAACGGTGTTGCAGAAATGTATTTAGAGGCACGTATTTCGAATGATCCTGGGTTGAAATGATAACATCATTTCCATTTTTGGATTAACTATCCAAAGCGAAGCGAAACGAGAAGGTAATTAATGATATTTCAGGATGGCTTCTGAAAGATATATGATCCAGTGGCTCAACATGCCCCATTGGACTCTACGTATGTTTCAAAAAAGCAACATATTGAAGTATACCCATTAGAAACACACAGCATTAAACCTTAACATTCAAAGTACATTTGCGCTGTTCAAGTTTTAGTGCAGACTAACCAGAAAACACATGCATAGCTCAAAAATGCATATTGTTCTCTAACACTTTAATGCAAGTGTTTGTGATACAAACACACAAGCTGCAATACTGAAACACTAAGTATATTGTAACTGTTCCTCCAGTCCTTGAGTGAATTTAATACCTTGCAAAACAGGAGGAGTTTGATAGTTCAGGAAGTTCAGTGGGTTTAGTGTCTCAAGACGTTTCTCTGTGACCTCGAGGTGAATTGAATTTATCAAAATACTTGCCTCCCTTGAGGTACTGTCCTTGGCTATCCATTTTAGTCTCCCTGGGAGAGGCAGCTCAAATATGTCTGAGTCTGTTAAAACTGATTTTCATTATAAAGGAAAAACCACATTAATGAGATTAATAGTGTGCAAAGATGTCTATGTTAACTGTGATTTATTGCTCTGGTTACACAGCAAATCATGCCGAGAAATACCAATTAGATGCTCGAGCACTGATGAGAACGTCCCCACAGGTGTCACAAGGCTCAACGACGGTGGTGGTTCCTGGGTTTCTACTTACTGGAGTCCCGAGATCACAGAGAATTGCACGGAGATGAAAAAGTGCTAATTTGCACTGTTATCTACCATAATTTACACACACTTCATAATGTAACACTGTTAAGTGTTAATGTGTATGTTAACGATTACAGCAACATTTTACGAGAATGTCTAATTATGCCACTACTATACCTGGAAGTACCGATACTATGAGAGCGACGTGCCCTAGGCTGCAGTGCGGAAAGTTGCTTCATTATTGTGGTTTGTGAAAGAGCTGTAGATGGGTTCGGCTTGCAGGTACACTACATGAGTCAGAACACAGACCCACGCAAGGACAAGAAAACCTCACACCACTGCCACACAACATCTGCGGGAGTGTTGTGTGTGTTCAGGGGTGTGTGTCATTGCTGTTTGTGTGAGTAGACATCCTATGTAGTGCTTTTTTCTCCGTAGAAGATATAGACTGGTTTATTGTCAGAAATAATTGACAGATCTGAACACTGCATGCAGCTGCACATACTTTCTCAACACAACACTTTTTTGATAAAAACCGTATATGCTAGACTTGCTAGATATGCTAGAATGCATGCTTAATGTTACACTATACTGTGTGTTACACAATATACAGTACGCTACACCCTACAACCTATGAGCTATACACTACACATTGTACAGTACCTTACATGCTACACGACATGCTACATCTTACATTTTATATACCACTTTCTACACACTACACGCTGTGAGAACTAAAACAGTCAGGCTGTGGAGGTAAAAATCCCTTTCATTGTCTACATAAGAGAATTGATTTTAACAATAGTTTATAAACATTGCTGTGGGCTATGATGTTGTTAATCGATGATGTATGGTTTTGTTGAAGCCATCAGCCTGCATTAAATAATCATGTTTAGTTTAACAGCAGAATTCAATTGAAAATCTACATTATCCATGATTCTGCAAAGAAATCTCCACCAATCAGAGAACTGCGACAATGAAGCACTGCAAATGATGTAATAGAGTCTCCCTATGCTCTCGAATTACTTAAACATTTGTATATATATGCTTATTTTTTAATAAACATAAAATATATTGTTTCTACATATAATCAAAATCTTTAAATAAGTCATTTTATATTTCTTCATCCTTTTTAATTATGCAATTCATTATGCTTCATAAGATTGAAGCTCTTTCCCTATTAAAGTCGTTAAGTACATAGTCTTGTAACTTTCTTAGTATTTTTCTCTGATTTTCAAATACTTCCAGAACCAAGGCCACTGAAAAGTGTTCCACACTGTAGCAATTTGCTACAACTTATACACTAGACCCATTATGTTCTTCACTTGGCAAACTATACTCTTCAACATTACTCTAAACTCTTTAGGCTACACATTATGCTCACAATACTACACTTTACAGTAAACTTCACATCATCTAAATTTTCTTTGACCTCAATGATTTTCTGTACCACTATAACAAACACATCAATTAAAAAATAATTAAACAAAATTACAGTAATTGTAGTCTAACAGGATTTCATTCAAAAAGCTCAATAGTATTTTACACACTATATGTTTTTCCAGAACATGGCTTACTTTTCTTCAGAAACCGACTTGCTTTGGGGAATGATTCTGACAGCTAGAAGCAAATATTTGTGAGATGAGATTACAGCTACAGTAAATCAAGCCTAAGCCTGACCCAACATTTCATCATCAAAGATGATGCAAACCCTGATTTCATGCAGGTGTGGATGTCATATAAACGCCTTGAAGGCAAAGAGTAATGGTGCTTCTCATATGCACAATAACACAGATGCATTACCGGACCCTTTTCTGGCTGAGTCTTTAGATTATGACTCTTGGGTTTGCATGAGTGATTACAATGCTTGCCATGTTTTGATGTTGGCCTTCTCAAACTATTCCAGGAATTTGCAACATCGTGCAACATCATCTCTACATCCATTTATAGCAAAGCTCAAATGTGTATACAAACCCACATACACAAAAACAGATACACCCTTAGAGAATGAGAGAGAGCAAAAGATGCTGATTCGCAGCGACACATCGCGTGTAGCAGGCTTCATCGAGTAATTTGACATTTAGCCCCCCCTCACACGCCTCATCCCACACCCCCCAATAAATCACAGTGGAAAGATCATACCTCCAGCTTCAACACGCTGACAATGTATAATATAATGTGTAATTTATGTCATTAAAGTATAAAAGACGTTCTAATAAAGGGATGAACATTTTTGGACTCAATACAACAACCCTTTCTTACTGTCGTCTTTCTTTCTGTGTAGTCAAGTCTCACGACATGTAAAGACTTGTTAGGTTGTGTACATCCAGAAAGTAAGAGAATCCATCTGCATTAATTTGAGCTAATTCATGTGTGTGAACAATGTGTTTGTGTGCATTTTCAGTGGTGAACCAATGCATTCAGACATCAAAGTGCTGAGATAGCAGGAGATAATATACAAGCAACTTTCATATCAGTCTTGCCAAAATATATCAGACAGTTCCAAGTGAAACAGATAACTCAGTTTCAGCCCAATACCTTATACATCTAAATAATAAAAAAAAAAATTTAAAATGTAATAAATATTAATAATAAATACAGATTAAAAATATATTTTTTCTTATTTGAAATTATACATTTCAGCACTTGACTAATATTTCCTTTTATAATAATTTATAATACAAATTGCAATTATAGATACCTATAACATAAAAACGGCTTTGCATTATTTGCTTTAAAATACTGCACCTGTATGTGCGTCATCCTCAATTCTAATTTTTAATATCTATTTTCTGTACAATTGTGCACAACTTCCCTCATGTGCGCATACGCACACACAGTCTTACACATTCTGACCTTCTCTTCTACATGTGACAGAGCTCCTCGGGCCAGTGCATCCTCCTGAATCCACATTACCACTGTCCTCAGCCTGTCATACTGTCCGCAGGCCATTCTTTATTTAGAGTTACATCACAACACCACAATCAAACACACACTATATATACACACTCAACTGACATGCATGCTTTGTTTACCTCCAAACACACGCTCGTAATGTGATGTACTGTAGAACGCTGTAATGAAAGGACAAGACTATTCCCATACGAAACTGAATGGAACAATAATGCAAGTATAAAAATATTAAAAAGACAGGGGTAAGTACGATTTTTTCTTTCTTTTTTTGTTAATACTTTAATTCAGCAAAGATGCATTAAATTGATCAAAAGTGATAGTAAAGACATCTATACAAAATATTTCAATTACAAATAAATGCTGTACTTGTGAACTTAAACATAAAAAGATAAAAAAACATAAAAAATCATACCAAGCCCAAAAAACATTTTTTAATTCATCAAATAATAATAATACGTTTTAAACTTTGCCGCATAAATCATCCCATATGTGAGACGAGATGATAAATGGCATTTTTGCCTGGTAGATAGGGAAAAAAGTGGAAAATGTAACCATAAACTGACACTGAAAAGTAACAAATCTAAGGATGAGAATATCATACAGACTTTAGGACAGATTAATCTGAGCAACAGCATAGCCACATGCTAACAATCATTAAAACACCTTAGCAACCACATGGCAACATCCTTTTCAACCAGAGTTTCCACACCTTTAACAAACTCCAGCCTGCCTGGACTTAAAGAAACAACATCCCCTCTGGGAATATTGCTTGCATGAAGCATTTCTCTTTTTTCATATCCTCTGCCTCAGCATTTCCCAGAAATCTCTCCTCAAAGGGAGCGGAGTCACAGGAAAAACCTGGTTAGTCACAGTGAAGAGGACAACAAATATCTGTTTGAGCGTGTCTAAAAGATCCAGGTTGAGCCACCAGGGAATGTCTCCTGAGAAAGCCTCGGTTTATTTTGAGTGATGCGTTTTACTTTGAGTTTCTTGTTGTCTGATGGTTGCTCAGAGAGGTAAAACATGGAAACAAAAAAGCGTCTTAAGGGTTCTCTTTCTCCGCTCTGTACTTGTGGCAGGAGGGAGGCTGGACCAAAGCATATGGCTTTGAAGCAAAGTGGAAGTAGATCTGTGGGTCTCCATGGAGATGTTCTCATGTTCTACCCAGTATAGGGAAAAAATAATAACAATAAATAAATAAATAAAAACAAGAATAAAATGCACCCTACTAGCACAGGCCGCAATTTTTAATCTTGCAGATTGATAATTATTGCTAAAAATTTTTTACATTGTACAATTTTGTCTAAATAAATACAAAAGTAATTAAAATCGAAAAGCAATTATTTTAAATGAATTTATGCATTACAACATTAAAATGTACAGCATGCAAATGTTGATATTTGCTTAGATTACATTTTACAGTGTTATTAGATTATTAGTATTTTAAAGACTAACCTGAAGTGAATGTTAGATGATGGCAAGAGTAAGATAAAAGTAAAAATAAAAGTGAACATGCACAATTAAACATTGACTGATTAACTAGCTCTAGTAGGGTCTGCATGATTTTTTTACAAATAAATTAATATTTTTATTCAGCAAGTATTTAATTGATCAAAAGTAACAGTAAACACACTGATAATGCTACAAAGTATTGATATTTTTAAATAAATGCTATTCTTTCAAAAACAATTATTAATCAAAAGAATTATCACAATTTACACAAAAAAATTAAGCAGCACAACTGTTTTCAACATTGATAATAATAAAAAAGTTTTTTGTTTTTTTTGAGTACCATATCAGCATATTAGAATGATTTCTGAAGGATCATGCAACACTTAAGACTGGAGTAATGAATGTAGAAAATCCAGCTTTGCTAACACAAGAATAAATTATTTTTTACAATATATTAAAATAGAAAATGGCTTTTTAAAATTGTAATAATATCTCACAATATTACAGCTTTTATAGTATTTTTGAGCAAATAAATGCACACCTGTTGAGCGTAAGAGACTTTTTTTCAAAACCATGAAAAATTCTAACCGACTCCAAACTACTGAACATTACTGTAAATTAAAAAGAAAAAGTCTAATAATGGTCAATAACCAATATGCAATATGGTGCATATAGTGTGTATGCCTGTAGGAGCAAAGACTAAAATGGAGAAACAGACAGGCAAACACAGAAAGAGAGAGAAAGAGTGAGTGACAGGTCAAAAGAGAGAGACAAGCTATGTTTATAACTGCAATATTGACGTTTCGGTAAAGCACACGGTAAGCACATTTTCAGTGCTTTCTCTACTCTGATTGTGCAAATGCAGCTCAAATAGCCAGAGAAAGAGATCTGAAACTGAGCCTTCGAGGCGAGGGATGTGTAAACTGTAAACAAAGGCCATTTAAGAGCACACAACGCGCTGTCCAGAAGGCATTGTCCAAATCAGGAGTTCCTATGAGAACACTGACCGCTTCCATGTGTCTTCAGTGGACACTGTAGAATAAATGCAGAGGTTTGACAAGTAAGCAGTTCTGCTTCACTAGAGGAACACGAATATGACTGACACAAGAGGAAAAAACTCTCTCTCCCATGACAAAATGTTCACTATTGAGGAAGATAAAGGCTTTTTATTATTTGTGCAGAACCAAAAAGGGCAACTTAGTTCACTTTGCAGCTTTCCATGAACAGCTGTAGAAAGTTCAAGTGGTAGAAAGTGGTTAAATGACCAAGCTGTTTGCTGCATGCTGAATGTTCATCTTTCATAATGTGCGTGTTTGTTTTCTATGTGTGTGTGTGTGTGTGTGTTTTGTGAATGTGTGTACAGGGTAACCGCCTGCCTAACTACCCCCGCAGCATCACAACATGGGCATCCCACTGATTAATTGCTGTTTCTTGTTCTTTCTGGACATCTCTATTAATTTCCGGTGTCCCTTCTCTGTCTCGTGGCTTTTATGTGACAGTATTCTTTGCTGTTGTCTTTGCATCCTCTTTTTGGGCACGTTTAGACTTGCGTAAGGTGACTTTGTACATTTATAATCAGACCCACAGTGCCAACATGAAAATTGTAGAGTTTTGTCTGTACAATTTGAGTTAGTGAGGTAAATTTTTTTCAGTGAATGGGCAAAAACAGTCAACACATTCTTAGAAATAAAGATAAATATATTCATATAGGTTTGGAATGACATGATGGTGAGTAAATAATGACAGAATTTTTATTTTGTGTTTTTAATCAGTTTTAGTGTTTATTTATTATTTTGTCATTTTAGTACTTCAAATTAAACTCAACTAAAATGAGAAATTATGCCTTGGCAACTAGCTGAAATAAAATAAGTTTATTTTTTATATTTTATTTCTGTTAAATATTCTTTATTGTTTTAGTTTTAATTTTAGGTAATATTCCTTTGGGTGAACTATGTCTTTAATAGCACTATTAAAGACATATTTACATTACAGAATTTCCCTGTGACTAAACAACAGAAATGTAGAAAGAAAATGTTTCGGCTGAGCACTGAAAAGATGAAAACCATATTGTGGTCCTCCTGACATCAGCATGGCAACCACAAAGAGGAAACAAATAGAAAACAGACAGGTGAAAAAAGGTGAGAGCAGGCATTTTAATCATCTGCCCGAGCCTCCATGTGTAGTCACATTTCAGCTGAGCAGTCCTACACACTCTCTCTGCCTTAAGCACTGCTCTGGTGTCAGCACTGCTCTCAAAGGTCAGGTCACATGACTCATCTGCTAGCCAAATGTCCAACTGCGTACATTGAAATACAAAAACAGGAGCACACTTCAGTTAGAGGAAGTCAACACAATATAATGAGATCAAAGAAAATGGCAAATGCAAACCCTTTAATTAATAGTGAATCAGGATTTATAGGTTAGCTGTAATTGTTCAGATCAATAATTTATTTGTATTAAATGACTATATTGAAGTATTTAACTTGAATCAATGATTTGTCAAAAAATCATTTCCAGTGGGTAAACTTTTTGGGTAAAGTTAATTGCTGATATTAGTTCAAAGGTCATAATCTATTATCATGGCTTCCAGTCAGTCACTGTTAACGCTTGAGCTACATTAAATGCTGTGTGACATACAATAGGAGTTGATGGATGAAGAGATAATTAACAGCTCATTAGCTTCAGTAATCAAGCTGATGACGGGATGTCTGATTGTTATGATGCATTTGTGAATATTCAGGAAGTGCCGAGGAGGATTTGTACACATGCAGAACTCCTGAAGATTCACGGGAGAGCAAAGCACATGAAAAATTAAATGACTACACATTCACTAAGGATGAAAGAATGCTGAGAAAGGGAGATTCTGCCTGCAAAGCCCAATAAACGGAGAGAAAGAGAGCGCATATATTGTGAGGAATAAAATGATTATAATTTATTAAATAATTATTAAAAATTATGATAATTAAAACATTTATGAAAATGTTATTTTTTATTTATTCGATAACAAAGTAAAAACAAAGAAAAAAATGTAATCAGTGCTTTCTATTTGAAAATATATTATACAATACATATTTCTTGTTATGACAAAGCTGAGAAATCATTTTAATATGCTGATTTGGCACAAGAAACATTTCTTATTATTATTAATGTTGAAAACAGTTGTGCCCTTAATATTTTTGTGGAAACCATGATCAGGATTCTTTGATGAACAAAGTTCAAAACAAAGTTCAATAGAAAGTTCAAATAAATTTTTTAATAAATGCTGAAAATATAAATATTACACAGTATAAATGTCTTTACTATTGCTTTTAATTAATTTAATGCAAACTAGGTGAATACAGTATTAATATCAAGGCCAAAACAAGTTATTTTTGTTAACGGCATCATAATAGGTCTCCAGTCTAATATCACTTTGTCAAAAATAGCCTAAACTCTTGATGTCCAAGTTTCTTGTTTGAGATTGATTCTCACAGTCTGTAATGATAATTTAGGGCCTTCATTCATACATTTAAACAGTGTTGTCATTCCCAACACTTGTGTATGTGTAGTAAAAACCAGGTTTGTATATCAGGATATGAGCAAGACTTATTCTCTCGTGTAATGTGTAGACTTCTACAGCTGTATTAAAGGAAGAATAGTTTTAAACAGCAGAGTAAGGAAACCCTCAACCTGTGCCAAGGCGCCAGGCTGGTGTTGGAGACGGGTGGGGGAGCGGGCATCTGGACGTTTTGTAAAAATCGACGCGTTTCAAAAAGGCGGGGCATAGCGGAGAAACAATAATGTACAGTATGTGGAAAATAATGTGTTTTTTTTACTTTAAACCGCATAAACACATTTCATTACACCAAATACACAAAATAATGTTCTTTTTAGCAGCATCATATGACCCCTTTAACATACATTATTACTTTTACTGTACTTTTGATTATCAATAAATGCAGGCTTGGTGAGCATAAGGACCTTCTTTCAAATACAGTAAAATAATCGTACCAACCCCAAACCTTTAAATGGTTGTGTATATATTATTCTATTTTTTTAAATGTTACATTTTTAAATCAAACGTGTTTTTAGTTTTACACTTAATTTCCTGATTTTGCTGTTACGGTCTATGCTATATATATACTTTTTTATGAATGAATGAATGAATGAATGCCTGTGGATTTGATATTTTGTAGTGCTGTCAAACGAATAATCGCGATTAATCGCATCCAAAATAAGAGTTTTTGTTTACATAATATATGTATGTGTACTGTGTTGGTTTATTATGTATATATAAATACACACACATACAGTATATATTTTGAAAATATTTACATGTATATACATTTATATATTTATATTATTATATTTTATATTATATATAAATATATTTAATATATAAACATAACTTTTCTTAAATATATACATGCATGTGTTTGTATTTATACATATCTATACATAGTAAATATACACAGTACACACTCATATATTATGTAAACAAAAACTTTTATTTTGGATGCGATTAATCGTTTGACAGCACTAATATTTTGTTATATAATACAAAGGAATTTATACATTATTAAATGTGGCAACGTTGTCCAAATATTTTTGGTGCCACTAAAAACATATAGCCCGGCTATAAGAAAATGTATGAAGTTCCTAAGCAACAAGCAAACTGAGCAGTGAAGTGGAATCAGATACTAACAGTGTGCTGTAGTTGATCCCGTCTACGGTAAATGCATTGCAGGGGGGAAAGAGGAGAGCTTCGAAGGAAGATGGAGACGGTCAATCAATAGACCCACACAGTATCGATGACCCCTTTGTTCATCCTCGCCTCTCCCTCAGACCTGTTCTAATTGGCCTCTTCACATTGTCCAAGAGTGTGGAACACAATGTAGCCTAGTGCATCGAATTACACAGAAGATCTACACCAACCGTGCAAATAAACATTGAATAACAATGAGGAAAAATAATGAGGAACAGATTGGAAACGTCAAATTGTTTATACTAATTCTGTCAGAAATTAAAAGTGGGTGTGAATGTGTTTACCATGGGATCTTGTACAGACATTAACCAAATTTCAAATCAAACTCAGCCATAGCAGCTAAAAGAGTTGTGTTCAGTTGACTTTTCTTACAGTAGTAATACTTTTATAAGCCTACTTATAATCATTATAGGTGACGTGTCTGGTCTTCACCTTGGCCAGAAACCCACTGTTAACCTTTGAACTGGTCACAGCTCACGGGTCTCTATGGTTTGAAATACACATTATGTTCTCTAGCCAGTGAGCCCCAAGAGAAACAATAGCAAAGTCTGTGTCAGCGAGATTACTCACTCATATGCAACAAAAAAGTTAGTGTATGACTTACTGATAGTCCTGATACTAACACCTCTGTGGACTCACAAAACAGAGGAGAACAAATTAAAGACATGAGAATAATTCATTTTAGAAAACATGATCTTAAGGTTCATAGAACCTAGTTCACAATCCAATACACGCTCCAAAATGAAAAAATCGGATCAAAAACGGATTTTCAGAAGTGAAACTTCTTGCTGACTTATTGCTTAATCATATTGAGGTGTTGCTTCCATTGTGACATTAGTCATCTGGCATGCTAAGTTCCTTAGAAAAACAATAATTTTCCTGTTTCATCTGTGCTATTGAACCAAAAGAGCTGGTAGACTGTGTGAGGTTTTTTATGTGTGTGGTGCTAAACCTCTTACCAGGTGGTGTGCAGTTCTTTTCAGCATTGGGCCCAACCTGCACTTCATCAGTGTAGTTGCTGTCAATGTCAAAGTCTTGCAGCAGCCTGCGGCTTTCCCACCTCTCACTATCTTCAGCTGAGAGACTGGAGATGCCATAACCTGTAAAACACATTAAAAAAAATCATTGTCATTAACCACAGCTAGATTTATCTACAGCAGACTTATTTAGGTTAGAAAAGATATGACAAACTGTCATATTTGACACAAACTCTGAAATATTACAATCCCCATACAAGGGACCCACTTACAAAACATAAATACATTTCACAACTTATAATAAATATATGACAAATATGTGTAAAGTATTGTCTAAAAAATGTACTTTGTAAACTGCCACTTTTTCTGCTTCTTATCTGTCAATATTATTTACACTAGCCTACCATTCGGGCTTGGTAATAGTTGTTTTGATGTTTTTGAAAGAAGACTTTTATTCTCATGCATTTATTAGATGAAAAATCTAGTAATAAAGTATTGTGAAATATTCTTAAGTTTAAATAGCTGGTTTCTATTTTAATATATGTTTAAAATGTATTTTATTCCAGTGATGGCAAAGCCATTACTCCAGTCTTCAATGTCACATGATATAATACTAACATGCTGCTCAAGAAACATTTCTTTTAGAAATGAATGTTGAAAAGAGTTGTGCTGCTTGCATATTTATTTATGAAACCATTATGTTTTTTCAGGGTTCTTTGTTGAATAGAAAAAATAGAAAGATAACTTTTTGTAGTAATGTAAAAATCTTTACTGTCACTTTTGATCAAATCAGTGCATTTACTGAGTATAAACATATTGCAAATGCTAAGTGATATCATGCTGACCATGCATTTTTCACTTAAATTTAAAGCAAATAACAACTATATAAAAGAGAATGCAGATCAGATTGTATATTGAATGTAATCTGGACAGCACAAATACATAATGCACATATTCACATGGAAAAGACAGAGACAGTATGTTATGTGAGTGTGACAGTCATTTACATTTATTACATTTATTCTGAACATATAAAAATGACTGATGGCCACTGGAAATGCATGGGCCTTGAATGTCAAAGTAAGAATTACAAACTTTTTCCCAATCTATTATTATCCAGTGTTAATATACAAACTAAAATCCTCAACACAGCTGAGTCTCACACTCACGGCTCTAAGTTGGGCTCATCGCAGTGTTTTTTTGGGCAGGTTTGACCGGTCCAGCCCAGTATTACTGTGTGATATCTCCTATTCACACTGCATTCACAGGGACACAGTGAGCCATAATGTGTTACATGTTAAACTCTCATAGGCTCCACTTCTCATTTGTGTTACTGTGAGCAGCAGAGCCCCGGAAGTCAGTTGGCGAATATTCATGAGGGCCGTCTGTGGTGCGGAGTGAAGCCGAGGCGTAATAAAAGTGACATCACGTGGCAATTGCTCCTGCGGCAGCGCCTCGGCCCGGGCTTGTCTGGTCTGGGAGGGGGTGATTATTCTGGCAGTGCTGTCATCTGGGTCGCTCTGTCCTCAAGCGTCTCTGCCCTTACTCTAATCCGCTCTACCGTCTTCCTGCGCAACTCCTTTCACTTACCGCTCCAGTCGCTATAAATAAAACCTCTATATTTATCAAAAAACAGCACTCATGAGGCTTCGGGGCTGTGGGGTGCATTATGACGTGACGCATTTTGACATTGTGATGTGACGCGAACGGTGATACAGAACTGGGATACGGTTGTAAGGAGAGTGTCAGAACACCCTGTTCTTCTTCGGTACTGATAGGAAAAGTGAGTTTGTCTTTATCAACAAAAAGACAAAAAAGGAAAAACCGATCCAGACACTGACATTCCTAGTGGAAACTGTTTAATAATTCATCGCCCCCTGAGATGTCAAAAGAATCATGTAGTGAAGTGAAGACGGTTGTGACACTTTTGGAAAATGTGACACCTTAGCATCTTCCTCATAGTAAAGAGACAGCAGCGATCTGTCCAGGACATGAGAGACTAGCAAGCGAAGCACGAAACTGAGCCACACAGACGTTTCATCAGTATATGATCCCTCCGTCTTTCAAAAGGGGAATTCATCATGCCGCTTATTTGAACACGCTGTCTCTGTTGTTTTAGCGCACGATTCACTAAAGGAATTATGTAAATTAGGTAGCGGCACAAATGTGCTCACAAAATCTATGCTAAACGCAATTTTGCACGCTGCAATTCTTAATTTTGCAGGCCAGTTCTGAGCGTTGGGCTGTGGAGGATGCAGCAGACTATGGCCAAAGTCCCTTTGAGGCTAGTCAGTAAAAGTCCCTTTCGAGGAAAGTCATTTCACTCAACGGTCATATTTGCAATGCCTCTGGGCAGCTATTTCTGGCATGCAAGACTAACTCCTATCTATCTCTATAGGGAATTACCAAAAGCTCAAAAACTTGCCAAATTCACGTTTAAATCATGTATTTTAAATCAGCTACAATATTGGCATGAACTATCCCTTAAATTTTAATCTTATGCTCAAATAGCATTTAAAAATGCATATTTCAAGTTGGTCCAGCCAATGCGCATGTATAGTCCCAAGCATGTATCTCAGGACACTGACTGTTTCTATGGGAACTGGAGTTTCTAACAGCAGCTGCAGTGACACAATGACTTTACCAGTTGGCGACTGCCTCTTTTATTTAGGAGGCGGGACTTATTCTGTTATATTGCACACTTGTTCCTATTTCTAGTAATATGAATAACTCTTGGTAAATACATGGTCTTTAACTGGGAATTAGATTGCCTATCAAACTGAATAGGGAAAAACAGATTGTTTCAGTATTTTAAATCAGCAATAAAATGGTACCATAAATGAATCTAAATGCTGAAATGTATAATTCTGAATGGTAAAAGTGTGCTTATACATCTTCATCATTTGTACATCATTTGATTCTAATAATACCTACTGACATGATCAATTGAAAATGATCATCTCTTTTAAATAAAATTCAATGTTAATTTCAGAAAGCAAATAGCGTTGAGTTTGTGAATAAGGTTCAGAAAAGAATGCAATTGGTTAAATGTTAAATAGGTTAAAATGGACTATTAAATAGGCTAAGGGACGTGCTGTTATTGCACAGCAAAGTACCCCAACTGTTTAGTGAATTCGCTCCGAGTCTTTATTTCTCACTCTACAGGGCTAAAACGCAGCTAATTGGCGAAGTAATTAACCATGTAGGTTCTATCCTCAAACGCATGATAAAGAGGAAAGTAGCAGCTCCATTAGAGTGAGCAAAGCTCTGGCTCATTGTGCCAGCTTCACTGGAAATATTGTGTTATGGCATTACCTGTGCAGCGAGCCAGAATGCACACTGCACACACACACGCGAGGGGAGGCAGGAAGTTACTATGGAGATATGGAGATGTGACGTAACCGCAGAGACAGAGGAGAACAGTGACGACATCACGCTCAGATGGACACGGCTAATCGAAACACATCAGTACACGTGCAGAGAATAAAAAATAAAATACGCATGAGATAAATAATATACTGATGATATAGGCACAAACTTTACCATTGTGCTGAAGAGTAAAGCGTTTGCTTAGGTTGAGAACAGACTCACTGGACATCGTCTTACATGCTGTTTTAATCAGAAGGCATTTGGTTGAAATTGCTAAAAGATTGGTTTCCTGGCAGTATTAAGTGTTGTTTCATCAAAAAATAATATTTTAGTAGTTTTTGTAGCCAGTGTCCATGATTGAATCAAATTTAAAACAATGTGAAAAAACTACTTAGAACAACTTAATTTTTATGAGTATTCAACTTAATAATTGTTAGTTTTAACACAATTTTCTAAGTATATATAGCACAATATAGTTTACTAGTTGAACTTAATTTCAGAAGAAGTTGCCTTAACTATTTTTTAGTGTGTATCGCTTAAAAAAAGAAAATTGCTTTTACATTTTACATTAAGTGTCATTGCATGTGAATAACTATAATTCTCCTTAAACATTTATATTAACACAAGAGAGTCTGAGATACTGTGCAGAAGTATTTTAGGCATTTCTAAGTAATGAATGTGAAAGTCTCAGTATGTAGCTGCACCAGAGAGCCCAAGGCACCTCTGCGAGACACCCCATTAAGAGACAGTCCCTCACTGAGATTGAAAATGCACATGTGGTATAAAAATACTTATGTAACAATCAAGCTTCACACACCTTTTGACCAAAGTAAACTTTCATGACTTTTAAGTTTGAGATTATTATATAAGAATGTATTCATATTTATATAGAGATAAATAAAATTATAGTAAATACATTTATAATGTTACACAATATACATATTTTTCCAAATAAATTCTGTTCTTTTGAACTTTCTATGCATCAAATAATCCTGAAAAAATGTATCACAATTTCCAGTATTTTTTAAAATCATACTTTCCGCAAACATTTAAATGGTAGTGTATCATGGTTTTCCCCAAAAAATATTAAGCAGCAAAAACAGTTTTCAACAGTGATAATAATAAGAACCATAATTGCTAATTGACTACTAATAATAATTAATTATAATTGAGAACTCAATATATTGAAAATATTGAAATAGATAAGTTATTTTAAATTGTAATCATATTTCACAATATTACTGTTTTTACTGTATTTTGAATAAAATAAATGCAGCCTTGGTGAGTATAAGATGCATATATAAGAGATATATATGTGTGAATAGAAATTGTCGTGCATACAATCTGTCTCGCTGTCTCTATTCCTCTATATATATTTAGTCAAGCATAAATAGAAAAAGCAGTTTAGACAAGTCTAATGAATAATAAGGTTTCTATGCGCTACTGCACCAGCCCAAAGCACGTCTGCACATCACGAAATGTACAAGAAAAAACTAATGACCATTTCCAAAAACTACATAGAACATATTACATAATCAGGTTCTTCATCCCCTCTTTGTTATATCTACAAAGCAAAAAACCTCTAGCATGATGTTAAATGCCCAGACCCTAGAGATAAACATGCCATAAATACTCAGTGTTTTACAATAAAACAGCATAAAAATTTAGCTGAAAGACAAGCACACATTATGGCAAAGGACCTCTCTCTACAAAGAAAGAGCCGTAGGTGCTTGTCCTGATGTTCAAGTAATTTCACAGAAAGCAAACATGACTAAGACAGATTATGCAACTTTATTCTTTTTACTGCAGTGCTATTTCAGGGGACCCTGTTTGCAGATGCAAAATTGTCTTGAATGAGGTCAAATTACAAAATAAACTATACATTAATGGAAAAGTAGGGCGACTTTAGTGTCACTGGATGCACTGTCACCCAACAATAATGCTCATTAAAGATTTACTCAAATATGATACTGTAATGGGCACCATAATTAATGGAAAGGGTCTTATTTACTTCTCAGTAGTATTGTAGTCACTTCTAAGTAATGAATAATAAGGCCTCTAGGTGCATATGCCCCAAAGAGATCCACAGAAAGTACTGATCATCATTCCCAAGAGTCCTCCATTAGTTATTTGCCACGTATCAAAAGCTATTTACCTGCAATACCACACTAATTTAGGACCAGTCAATTGAAGTTTCGCACTCAAGCGTACACTGGTCACCTTAAAGGTGAAGTGTTTAACATTTGCACAAAACAGATTTAAAAAAAAAAAAAAAAGTTTATCCCATCTCAAACTCAAACCATTGGTTGAACCAATGATGTTATCTAAAAAAAAAAAAAACAGAATGCAGTTCCTTTTGGTGCCACTAGTGGTAGAGAATCGCATGCTTCACCTTTTCCCGCAGCAGCAGTATGTATGGTGCGTGCCGTCAGCGCAGCTGAACAGTTCTGCGTTCAAATGCCATCAATAGGCTTAAGCTTGCAGCAAAGCACCGGCAAAAGTAATTACCATAAATGTGACAGGTGGAAATAGTAAGGAGATATCTGAGTTATTTACTAATAAACTAGTGTTTTCTGAGTCGGTGTCGCAAGGATGAAGTTGCCGATCCTGACTCGCCATCTCCTCATTAGACGCGCCTTTAGGGATCAGTAGCGGACTCCTGTGTGAAAGCTGCTTCCCCTCTCACAAGAGTCACCTAAGAGGGGAATTCCCCCCATTTTCAAAAATGACATTCAGGCCCTGAATAAATGTCTAAAAATACTGATTGGAGTATCACTATAAATAGTTATAAATTATTAAAAGAAGGCTTTAAAAAGATCGGTATCGGCAGATACTGCTGTCTGTGATCGGCGATCGGTGATCGGCCTCAACAATCCTGAACCGAGCAACCCTAGACAAAACTATTTTAAAAATGAATTTTAAAAGGGGTTTTATTTATTTCACTTTAGCTGGTAATGCTCCACAGAAAGCCTGTCACTAACAGTGCTATTTCTATGAAAAAAGATTGCAGATGCTTCTGCTATATACTTTCAACACTGTCAAATAGAAAATAGATTGCTCTATCTAGTCACATCTGCAGAACATCACCTGAGGATCTGTCCCACAGAAGACTGTCCCAGATAGCAGCTGTTGCGAAGAGGAACTACCCGTGAAATTCTATCCTATAGATTCAGAGTGCCCTTACACATCCGACCCCATACTGTCAAAATGGATAAATATAACACTGCATACTTCCACTCTGCCAAAACCGTAATTACCTAGTTTATCTTCATTAGGCGAAAACGTGAATATGGGACAGTCCTAGTCAAACAAAGTTAGAGAGAGAAAAGCAAGGTAGAATTTAAGGTGTTGTGGAAACACTGTATTACATTAGTGATGTAACAGAAGGCAAACATCTGTTTGGATGAGGAACAGGGACCCCAAGGGACCACTAGGGAGTCAGCAGAAAATATATGTGTAAAAAAAAAGTATAAAATAAATAAATAAATATGATACATTTAAATATACAAATATTCATAATTACTCACAATTAAATATATAATTATAAATAAATAAAATATGATATATATAAAATTTAAGAAAAAAACATTTCTATATTTCTATTTTGTCTTAATGATATCACACTATTTCTTTTAAAACATATACATTTATTTATTTATTTACTTGTTTATTTATTTTAGAGAGGTGATAATTCTCAAGGGAATCATCATATTTTTGGGTATATGGTATTACAAATAAAGATTAAACCCCCTTGAATAGAGAATCAACACCTAGAAAGAAACTACAAATAAACTCCGTAAGAGTTTTATTGAGTATTGAAATGATTGGGTCTCAGGAAAAGCATGGGAACGGACCTTTCTGAGAATTGTACAGTATAGTTAATGATCAGAATATCGGGTGAATGATTAAACAAACTATCAGGAGTAAATCTATGGTGGTTATATATAAAGTCAGTGATTGGGTATCAGTAATGGGTCGTTTATGGATGTGACAGGCCATAATAATCTCATTAGTGACTGCTGGCGGTGCGGCTCCTGCTTGTGCATGTCTGCATGTCTGCTGTCAGCCAGAAGAGCTGGACAAGAGCCTCATCTCCACCAATCAATCTTCAAAGGACCACAGGGCCAGTCAGGAAGCTTTGAGACTCTGGGTAAACCAGTGAGAAAGATGGTTTCTGGGCCGTCACTAAGTGTAGGATCACTACTAAATTATACTAAATGCATAATGAATCACAAAAATGTCTACAGTAGTGAAAGCTCTCAAAGGTTGACTAGTCAAGTTGAGCAATGAGGTCGACTAATTTAGCCACATTTTGAATTAATTTTGATGTTTTTAGCACCCCTCATTAACATGTCAAATTAGAGCCAGGTAAACCCAAAACCAGCATAATTATACAGTTTTGAACAATTAAACAGCATAATTTGAAAATAGTTTTACACATCAATGCACACTGCATTAGTTACATTCATCGTTTAAAATGTCATGTTTTGCAAATACAATAATCACTTCACCAATCAACATTAGGTTGTCAATCATAGGACAAATTGCACAATATCATCATATTTCTCCTATTTATTTTAACCATGTCATTAGCTGCGTCCTAAATGACGCATACACTATGCACTTGTACACTATGTACTTATGCACTATGTACTCAACCATGTAGTGTATGAATTATATAACGTTATTTTGTCATTCATAATCGGAGACTGATAGCCCCTCCCCATTCGCTACGTAATTAAAGCTGCAACAGTTGAGTGCATGAAGTGTTCAACATTCCACACTAAGTGCATCATCCAAGTATTTAAAGTGCACTTTTTCTTTTTGGAATTTACGGTGTGAACACACTACTCTTACTATATATACTGTACTACAAAACGTCATAGAATAGTGCATAAGTACACGATTTGGGACACACCTATTTTATCTTTAATCCCCACATTTCAATATATTTCAAGTGCCACACTGTGAAGCAATGACAAGCATTTACCACCAGCTTCATACATTATTCAGGCCTATTCTTACACACCATTTTCATTTTAGAGATTTACTGAAGGTTGTTGGGGTTAGTCAGATGACACATTCTTCTATTTTAACAAGATGTCCAGTCCCTGATGATGAAAAGCAGTCCTACTAATGCTAGCACCATATTTCACTGTATTTTTGAGGCAAAAGGAGTGTTGCATTTGTGCCACACAAAACAGCATCGAATTTTGACTTCCAAAATTTGTCTTGGTGGCACTGGACAACAAAATCTCTTCCTACATCACAGCTGTGTCTGATTGTTCTGCGGTTTATCCAACTCAGACATTGTTCTTTTGGGGTAGTGGCTTGTTTTGGACACCCTCCCATACACCTTGGGACAATCACAAAAACCACCAACTCCACCAAAATATCTCTTGTCAGTACTCTCTTCCACAGCAGGTTACATTACAAACCAACATATACCACCTTCAAATATGTTTCAACTGCGGCTTTATGTAATCAGACAGAATATCAAACAAAGGCTTATATAAATTCAAAGCTGTCAAAAGCTTAAAGGCTTAGAACTCATTATTCTTTCATAGTGGATTTTAATATCTTAAGCATATTTGTCTTTTTTTTACAGAGCAGAAATGCTTATTTGAATGAAAGGTAAACCTGTGTGAAAAGTAATGAGCTACCTTCTCATATACTTTGCTCTACACCGCATGGTAGTCAGCTCACGTTTGATCCAAATCAGACAATTAAAGAGCTAATCAGTTCTTCTTCCCCTCTTAGCGCAGGTGAAAGGCTATCTGTATGTGCTAGCACTCAAAGCGTGTGCTGGGGTTCCAAGCTAATTGCTGACAGCGGAGCGGTTTAGCTATTTGAAATGTGCTGTATCATCACTCACAACACTTAGAACTCAGATTACTGCAACACTTTGTTGATACCAATGACAAATCATTGTTCAACTATCATAATGACAAATGTTTTGAGAGATATGAAAAGCAGCATAATATAGGTTGCTATGTCAACAAATTCAATCAAATGCTAAAAAAAACATTTTTTTTAGCCTTTTTCTCCAGAAAAAAACATTCTTAAAGATGAAAAGAGAAATTATTATACAAAATTGTATAAGACAATAAAACTCCTTTTTTAGAGAATATATGATGGACAGTGAATTGAGTTTATCTTACTGCATTGATTAAATGTTGTAAAACAAATTTAATTGAAGATATATCCTCTTCAAAAAATCCTAAATTATTTGTAAAAAAAAATAATGTACAAGCTCTTATAAATTAGTATCTCTTATTATATAATAAACAATAAAAAAAATGAAAAGAAGAAATATTTCTTGAGCGCCAAATCCGCACATTAGAATGATTTCTCAAGGATCATGTGACTTTAAAGACTGGAGTAATGGCTGCTGAAAATTCAGCTTTGCATACAGTAATAAATTACATTTTAAAATATATTCAAATAGAAAATAGCTTTTTCAAATTATAATATTATTTCCAAATTTTTTACTGTATTTAAATTAAATTAAAATTAAAATTAAATTATTTACAAATTTTTTTGATCAAATAACTGCAGCCTTGGTGAGTATAAAAGACTACATTGAACTTAATATATATACAGTATATATGTATGTACTGTATATAGGAGCAAGTTCATATTATATTCACATATCATCTTCATCCATATATTTTATGAAATGCAAATATTGATGAACCCAAAATGAAAAATGTCAATTGAAATGCAGACTACTACAGTTAAAACAGGAACATAACATCATCTAAGAAGAACTAGGAATAGTTACTTCAACAAATATTCAAATGGTTCTCACTTGCAATAAATACAGATAAAGACAGGAAACATGGGAACAACTTCTCGGTCTGTCTCTGTCTGGCCTAACTTTGTTTCAAACAGATGTAACCTCATCTCACAACTCACGGCACCGAATAGCTGCTGCACACAGGCCATCAGACTCAAGGGTACCACCCTCATGGTTAATATCTCCCACTCTGAAAAACATCACAATACTAGTTTCTGTAAAGTGAACTTGAGAATATATTGTTTTCAGTGCGTAATATTTCTGGCAGGTCATCCCGGTTTGCAGAGTGCCCGTACAACATGCTTGTCCTTGCTACATTACAATGTGTGGCTGGTTTTCATCTTCATACGTCTAAAATATTTCAAACATCTGTGTGCTATCCGTCCGCTCGCTCACTGGCTGGCCAGAGTCTCTCTAGGAGATGTTCAGTGGTCTTGCTGAGTTCTGCTGAACTGTGCGTTGCATTTGATTTACTCGGTCAGGGCGGTTTTGGCTTTAGCAAACTCTATAAACAGATGCAATGCAGGGCCTGAGCCGCTCTTAGCGCAGCACAAACATAAAGAAGGTGGAGTGTAGGGGCATCATAAATCACACTTCTAATGAGGACATTTAGAGCATGCTATATATATTGTGAGAGAAAAGGTATGTAGGGCGCCCCCTCCTCCCTGAATTAATGACCTGCGCTACACGTGAGGGCAGCTGCAGGAGAGGCATGTGGAGGAGATAGAAAACCCCTTGCTGTTTCTCTCTCTCCATCACCTTTTCACCTCGTCATGCGCTCCAGGGTGGCACTTGCCTCCGTCCTGACTAAATAGTCTTGTGTATTCCAAAATAGACCGCATGCCTAAAATAAAACCACTGTATTAATTAGGGACATTCTATTGGGGGATTCAATACCTTTTGTTATTTACTGAGAATTTTTCTCTCTGGTTATTCAAGATATTGACAAACTCTCCAAATTAAATCAAAATCGACTATATTTACTTTCCGAAAACATTACATGAGTAAAATAGGTTGCTAATTGGATTTCACATTGATTTGATTTTAAATCATGCTTAGAAAAAGATCTTTGTGATTATTACAAATAAGATCATTATCCTTAGCTTTAATTAAATAAAGAATATTACATTTTATTGAAAAAAAAAAGATTATAATGGCAAACAAAATAGCTTGCTCTTCCTCTAAAATGACTTTCTCTTTCTGCTAATGTTACTGAGGCTGCAAATGTTATTGGATAATGCTAATCAAACTAGCTATTTAGCCATTATTTTAGCAAACTCGCGTTCAGGTCTGGCTCCATTTTGGTATGTGACATTGACTTTTCACAATACAATCAATTCAATCACAACCACTTAAAGTCCTGCTGTACATTTTTACTCGCTAAATATCCTTTCACTAGGAAATACGTCACATTACAGAAGTAAAATAAACAAATAAAAAACAAAAATCATGTGACATAGTTTTGCTCAACATGCAGAGAAAACCTAAGACTCCTGGATTCAGGAAATCTACCATGGAATTGTCTTCAACATCAATTACACAGTGCTACCAGTGCTATACAAGCAATCACTAGACAGTATATTTAAGCATGCATTCCATTTTGATTGACTACAGGCTATACACTGTAAAAATAATAGTCTAATATAAAAAAACAACAACAGAAAATGTACTGGTAATTTTCTGCCAGGACATTATACATTAATTTTACAGACATTTAAGTTAACCGTAAAATCCAATACAATGAAGTGCAAAATTCAAAAAAGAGTTCAAACAATCAATACGGTAAATTCCTTCATTTTAATACAGTACATTCTGCCCTATTTTAAATATAAGCATGAATGGAGTAATATGTGAACATGATGATGATTGATGAAGAACTGGATGGTGTTTTCTTTCTATAAACTTCTTAATGAAAGTTTAGAGCATGTTTATATAATCCTGTCAGTCACGACACAAGTATGATATAAACTGCTGCTGACCACACTTGTGATAATTCTTCTGTCATCCTTGCACCACTTCAACTCCACCTTTATTTCTATTCATTCTGATTATATGTTTAGTAATCAAACAGTCCAGCTCAAGAGCCCATCACAGACATAAGGTTTATGTTAACTTCTTTAAACAGCTCAGCACAGTCAATAACAATGTCACTTCATCATTCTAATGCTGTAATATACGGACACTTTTGGATATGTAGGGCACACTTACTGTTCGAATATCATTAAATTAAACTCAAAATATCAAACCAGGTGGCATCTGCTAACAAATGATGCAAGAGTTTTCCTTTTTAAGTGTTTTGCACGTGAAGTGAGCTTGTGCTATCTTTCTTTACAAATAAATGCCACATTTGTTTTGATATTTTGTTATATAATGAAATGACATTCACACATTTTTAACTGTGGCTTGCATGTGCAAATACTCTTGATACTGTGTATATTGTTTACTTTGTTGCTCCTCTACAAAACATCTGTGTTGATTTAGCATGATATTAATGGACAAAAATCTCTTTATGATGTAAACAGACTACTGAGAAATAACAGGAACTAAAGTTTGCATTTATCTATCATGTTAAAAATGAGAGAGCTAAAAATGTTATTTTAGGCTTTAAAATATGCACAGTGCCTCCTCTTTAAGCTTGATTTACTTTACTGAGTCTCCTGCTGTACATTTAGACTGTGTCGAGATGATTTTTGTAATCAGTGTTTGAACGGGGAGCTTAATTGCCAACTGTGATGTACTGAAAGATGAGCCATTATTTGCTCTTCACACTTGATCAAATGACTGGATGATTTTTATTCACTGTGAATACATCTCAGAGATTCTGCAGAAACGTCAGCCTGTGCTGCATATATTTAGAGCCGGGACTCTGCTTTAACGCGTAAAGCCATGTTTCGAAGAGAATTGTGAATGATTTGCTGTCAAAGGGATTTACAGAGAGGCTGGTTTGGTGTGTAAGCATGGCTTTTGTAGGTAATGGTGCACCAGACAACAACATCACTGGCTCCATTAATCAGCTCAACTGAAAGCTAAACCGCAAAGTTTTGCCACAAGATATCACAATGACTGTAACAACATATGTAATGCAGAGCTATCCCTTTAAAATTGTGCTATAGTAGATGATGGCAAAAGTAACCTGAGATCCAAAAAATAAGTGGAAAGGAGCATTCAAAATTAAATATCTGATACCAGATGATAAATATATCCATTACTGACTAATACCAATAAATCAAAAACTGCACGATAACCGATATGGACCCAATATCCCTTGAAGACTTAATTTACACCTTTGTTACAGTGACACCTAATAACCTGTGCATGGGCTTCAATGGCCACAAATCTGTAACCTGAACTCTGTTAGACCTCTGACATTTCACACATATTCTAAACCTTCAGTTTGGCCGTGCAGTATAGAATTACAATTATGGCACTGATCCATCTCAAGTCATCCATCTGGGACTAGCTTGCTGTCAGGCTTGTGGCCCATTGTGGTGTAAAACTATAGCTAAAATAATGAACTGCTCTGCTCCAAATAGAGACTAGGCAAGGTGTGGGCCAGAGTGGATGATAAATGAGCTGGTCAGAAGAGAATGAGTGAGTGAGTGAGAGAGAGAGAGAGAGAGAGAGAGAGAGAGAGTTAAGAACACCCTACTTGGAAAGCAAAATTAATTAAGCAGCCAGGTCACCTATAGAATGGAGACATTATCTACACTACTGTACATTTTGGAGCTTTCATCCAGGGCTAAGACTGTGATAATTAATGTAATGGGAAAAGCCTGCATGTCATGCCTATAAAGTTATGGCTAGTGTAAGAAAATGCAGTCAGAAAATGGATGATATATTTATGGCAGCATCAGTTCCATTCATAGGGGTAAACAATTTGGTTGGACAGTAGATACAATTAGTATTTGACGTATCAGTATTTTCATGGGCCCCACCACAAAAAAGTTATTTATTTATTTTTAATTATTATTTTTTTTAAATGTATTGATTTTTTACATTTTTTTAAAAATAATATTTATTTTTACTTTCTGGCATGTATAAAAATATGCCATTTTTAACCTTAAAAATTATGTTTTCTAAAATTAATATCTAATAATCATACAGCTATGTAACTCTATAACATATAATTTCATAAATACACTTTTAATGGGGAACAATGTGATTTGCATTATGATTTTCAACTCATTCTAACTGAAGCATCCAACAAGTCGTTCTCGCAGTGTCTTGTGTATGACACAGAATTTGCTCCAACAACATTCAATATACCACAGAAAAACTAATGTTTAAGTTTGAAATGATCAATGATTGCAAGATTTAGAGACAATACAGCACTAGCTTGATACAGTAACTAAAAAGTGTAGGCCTAATTTAGCTCTGATTCACACATGAAAAAGTAACAAAGAAAAGGAAGTACAAAGAGATGACCTTCTGGGAACAGATCAGGGTGATACTGTACTGTTTCAAACTGAAGCCCTGCATTCTCTATACATGTAAAGACACCTGTGGACAGTCTATCACACTGCAATGACTTTCATTCATTTGAACATAATTCAGTCATTCTGCTGAGAACCAGTCTTTTCAGGTGTTCTATTGTCCATAGTTCCATGTTCACAAGTGACAGAAGAATTGAAGATTTAGTGATGTGAATCAATGTGAAGGACATGCAAGTGAAAAATGGAATAATCTAAAATATTGAGGCAAGTACAGACTATATCTTATTTTTATATCTATGCGTTTTACGTTTGACAACGGTTGTATTGTTTTAAAATGTATACCCTAATACATTTTTTTGTAAATTATTTTGCTTGTGCTTTCTTTCTTTAAAAAAATGGCAAAAATACCAATAAATAAAGTAGGGCCAAAAGTACAAATTTCAAAGTTTGATAAATACTTTCCTAAAAACAGCATAAATGAATAAGGGGTCACAAAAATTACACAACAGCCAGAAACTGGGACTGCAATTGAGGAAAACTATTGATTTTAAAGACATCAGGTTTATCCAAGTGCTGTGCATTTCTTAAACCTGTTGTGAAATTTGAGCCAAGACATGCCAAACTATTTTCTAGCATTGTCCAAAATAATCCAAGACAATAGGAATATCTAACACACCGTCAATTATGCTTTGTTTTACCCTTTCTTTCTCTGTCCATCTTCCAGATAAGAGCATGCCATGCATGAACATCAGGTACCTGAGAGCATCTGGGCTCACAAGGAATGTGAGTTTAATCTGGAAAGCAATGTTTTATAGTGCAGTATATATTATTTTTGGCTTCTTTTCATTTATTAATAAAAATAATTATTTATATGACATTTGTCTAATATCGTAACTAGAGCTATATCACCTGGTGCACCTTTATTATGGATTTAGACCTTTTTTTCAACTTTCTCTGGGTTAAAATGACAGAAATCCAAAAAAAAAAAAAAAAACTACAACGATCCAAATCCTGTCCAAATCAGTACATGACATCACAGATGTCCTCTGTTAATAATTTTACTCCAGCCGTTTGAAAAACTAATCCTGTCCAAACAGTGCAAAAGAGAGATAAGTGTAGTGAGAAACAGATCGAGAGAGAAAGAAAATGGGGGACACAAGAAATTATGAAAAGAAAGGACAAATAAATAAATAAATAACCTCAGAAAACAATAAAGAAGCTCAGAGGCCTGACTTGCTGGCCCAGATGCAGGCAGCATGTCTGTCAGAGCCAGTAAGCAACTGACAGAGCAGTCACTTCATATCAGTGTCTGTGCTGGCTGGCAGGTTCTTGGCACATCTCTCCCTGCCTTCATCATTCCCCATTCCTCCCTCCAAATCCACCTCTTTGCTTTCTCCACTTCTTTTTATTTGCTTTCTCTCCTGGCATTTGCAAAATAGCATCTTTCTCTATATTAAAACACTGTATATGTAAATGAAATACTCTATCCGTTACATCCAACAGCTGTAATTCAATGTACACAGTTGTGGAAATTATGTTATACAACAAGATTATCTACAAATACGGTGCCCTTAAGTGAACATGCAGAGCATTATATGAAAACATCTTTTGGTTTGTATGATGCCAGGGTACTACGACAGATGCACAAACACTGAATGGCTTTTAGAGAGATACATTTAATAGTAAGATTATTATAAAGAGACATTATTTTTGTGCTGAGTTGCAAAGATACGAACAGCTAGATGAAGTGTATTGTATGTGGATGGTTTCAGGTTGCATGGTATCGTGGATGAGGGAGCGGACAAATCACAAGCTGATAAAAAAGCCTCTATGCTAATATTTGCCAACTTTTAAGGAAAAACCTTCATGCAAGTCCTGGCTGCTATAACGTAAACATGAGTGATAAAGTGCTTTTAACATGTTAGCCTGAGAAAATGGGTACAGAGACTGTTACACACATCACTGGTACAGACATCTGCCACATTGTCCAGCTCAAGTTTGAACAAATTAGTGATGCACATAATTCTATAATCTAAGTAGATGATTTTACTCAGCCCACTTAATAATGTCCTATTGACCTTTTGCCTGTTAGAGATTAAAAATTAATCAGATATTAATAGTAGCAGTGTTCCATTAAGACTTGGTACACACACACACACACACACACACACACACACACATAATAATGTATAATTTGTGTTCAATCCTACAGTAATTAACTCTTTCAGTGCATGTGAATCAGTGGTTAACCACCACAGACTTACTACAATACATGTATTATGGGTCAGAACACAAACTTTATCAGCATTGCAGGGGAAAAAGTGTAAGTATGATTTTCTGAAACAATAAATAATATGAGTACATGGATGTCTCTGAATTAATTGTTAGAGTATGGCTGTCTTAAACTGCTTATGGTGACAGTATGATAGTTTTTTAACAGTTTATATTGTGAGTATGGCTCTTTAAAATAGTTTACGGTCGTAAGTACACCTCTCTAATAAGGTTAATAATGTAAATACAACTGTCTACAACAGTTAATCAGTTCACTTAAATGGTTAACAGTTCTCAAAAACTGATTAGTGCGCTAGTATGGTTCTCCAAAATGGTTAAATTTGAGTAAGGTTCTTTAAAATAGTTAACAATAAAGTACACACCTCTATAATGGTTAATAGTGTAAGAACGGCTGTCTGTAACAGTTATTAGAGTATGGTTCACTTAAACAGTTAAGTTCTCTAGCATTATTGTGGTTCACTGAAGCAGTTAATATTGCAAGTATGGATCTTTAATATAACAGTCTCAAGCACACCTCTCTGAAATTGTTAATAGTATGAGCATGTTTGTTAATGTGGTTAACAGTTTGAGTAGCAGTTCTCTACAACTGTTAAATGTAGAGTATGGTTCACTTAAACAGTTACATTCTCTAGCGCTTTTACGGTTCTCCAAAGCAGTTAATATTGTAATATAGTTCACAATAGGCTAACTACATCTCTCTAAAACATTTTGTGGTGTTAGCACCATTCTCCTTGAAATGTTTAACATTGTGAGTAGGCTACAGTTCTTTATAACAACAATAATAGTTAACAGTCTTAAGTATGGCTGTGTAAAACTGTTTATTGTGTGAGTAGGCTACAGCTGTCTACAACGGTTGATATAGTTCTCTAACAGTTGCTCTCTAAACAGTTTATAGTGTTAGTATACAGTTCTCTGAAACTGTTAACTATTTAAAGAATCCTAATCACATAATTAACAGTCTTAAGTGCGCATCTCTAAAGCGGTTAGTCTATATGACTCTTTAAACAGTGCGAACATGATCTAAAACAGCTGTGTAATTCTGTGAAGTTTAACAGTTTTAGAGAACCATACATTATTGAACAGTTCAGAGTGTGATTCTGCATGTTTCCCTTTAACTCAATGCAGTAACGCGATACGGTTCTCTAACTAAAACAGTTTAGAGTGAGAGTATGATTCTCCCGTAAAACTTTCCATTACCCCCCTCCGCCTTCACAAACACACATTCCTGACAAATCCTGAACCGAAACTCACCGGAATTCTCGGCCAAACTGGACAAGCCGGATAACGCCAGCAGCAGCAGCCCCACGAAGCACATCTGTCCTCCGAACAACTCCTTACGCTTTTTCCTCCGCGCTTTGATCTTCTTCTGCTGGAGCATCACTTGCAGCGGTCGAGTCCACACGCGAACACACGCATCCCCATCCATCACCACAGCTCAACACAGCTACAAATGTCACAAACCCAGACAGATATGGTGCGACTGAGAGTTTTAAGCCGGAAGATGAAACGCCGAACGACTCTAGTGTGTTTGCTGCGTTGACGTGAATATTCCCCCTATATGACTTCAAATTGTAATGTGGTGAAATAAAGATGCTGCGCGCGCCCCATGGATGAGTCAGTTTGGTGCCAGTTCTCTCAGGACACAAACTGCTGCTGCTGAGAGATCGAGGATGTAGAGGAGGAGAGAGCGCGAGAGGGAGGGAGGGGTGAAAGTAAGGAAGTGAACGCAGTCAGAGAGAGACGGAGAAACTGGAACGCAGCTGTTCTAATGGTGCACTACCTAGGATGAAGTCCATGCAATGAGAGAGAGAGAGAGAGATAGGTGGGCTGGGACGAGGGGCAGTTGTTGGTGCGTTTAAAAGGAGGAGCATTAGTCCGATTTACCGCAAACAAAACCTTCTGCTCATCGCCACCCTCTATTGGTAGCATTTTGCTGGTTTATTAGCAGATACATGCGATAAGATACGCTGAATTCACATTTGAATTAGTCAAAACTAGAATTCTTCAAAAATGTTATTTTATTGATATGCGCTGCAAATAGTAGGCTATAGTTTACACTGGGCCTAGTTGTCAGTGTTACTTAGTAAATATAAGGTTTTATGTCAAACGTCCAAAATATATAAATTATAATAATAAATATTAGTTTTTTGTTCTCAAAAAATAATTAAATCAATTGAAACTTTTATTTCATATATGTCTTGATATAAACTCAAATAAAATTAAAATATTATACTAATATATTTATGCTACAGCTGTTGGGTAAAGATAAAATGAAACCACGCTAGCATACATACCGACTTGCCTTCAGTTATTCAGTTAGCTACAGTCAAACCAAAAATTATTTAGACACTAGATATCATTTTTTATATTTTTTTTACTAGTGGGTGCAGGACACTATAGTTCATTTATGTAAGTGAGGATAGCAAAATTAAGTAAACTCTGACATATTATACCCAAAAATTCTTCATACAGTGGACTACCAGTAAAACTGATACAAATTTGGGACCAAAAATTATTCAGACACTTTGACCTGACCATGTTTTGCTTAAGTGTTTTTCTTTAATTGCTAATACGACCTTTTTTACACCACAGACTGAAGACAATTAACCATTGCTTGGTAATTGGTTGACCTAAATTTGTATTATCTAACTGTGTACTTAAATTTAACAGCTGACAGCTATTCAACCTAATTCATTACCAAAGTTATCTGACATTATTAAGATGATTTTTTTCTGACACAGTTTAACTCTGAGTTCTTGTCATATTTTATTACCATTTTCTAAACTATAGCGAATAAACTGTGATAATGTGAAAAATGTTGAAGGTGTCCGAATAAATTTTGGTTTGACTGTTTATAATGAAGTTCATTTTCATCCAAAAGGTTAAACTGTGCTCCGAGGACAAGGTTATTTTTCATACATATCAGGTTGGGGCAAGTTGTCACATGTTTTTTCATTGGTAATTTTTGATTCAAATGTTATACATTTATACAATTTAGTAATAATAGGATAATCAATGGCAGTGAAAATGTTTAATAGCTTTTTACAGCCTGTACTTTAAGGTACAGAATGTGTCTACACACACAAAAGAAGTTATATGACTAACTATTATATAAATGATAAATATTCACCGTAAAAGGTGTGACAACTTGCCTCAGACTCCCCCATATCTTCTTAAACTATCTCACCAGTTAGAGAATCACAGCAGGTCCATGCACCTGATCAGTATTTTCTCATTATGCACGATAATACCTGCTTTCTGAGTTTGTCTCAAAACCACAGAGCTGCAGATCTTGTATAGCTATTGCTTTTTAAATACTTTACAGGTACAAACAGCAGAAACGTTTTTTCCCCTCCCTGAAATATGTTAAACACTGCAGGGATAGAGCTGCTCGGTGCTCTGTATGTGTTCGCTTCGTCAAATACTGAGCACTGTTCCAGCCAGCACTGTGTCAGCAGCTGGGTCGGCTCCCACTGATCGCTTGCATTAGGCTTGCTTGCCTAATGCCACTGCTAGGACAACAATGCACTTTTTATGGAGAGAAGCAAAGAGTGGGCGATGAGCCTATTAGATTATACTGGACCGCGTTGCAATGGGTACATACTGACAGATTGGGTGTAATCTCTGTCCATAACCTAAGACTTCTGAGTCTCAGATTCTTCAGTGGGACATACCGAATAAAGAGTTAGCTGTTGAAGTGGGTTTTTCCAATCTGCTTGCATCAACAAAGAGGCCTGAGTCAGATTGACAAAGTGTGAAAATATTGTTTGGTTATTTTACCTAACATTTACATAGGATGGTAGATTAAAACAAGGTAGTGTAAACTCTTTAGCCACTGTTTACCCAGCCCATGTGACATCGGTCCTTTT
Organism: Sinocyclocheilus rhinocerous; assembly: GCF_001515625.1. Lineage (NCBI taxonomy): Eukaryota > Metazoa > Chordata > Actinopteri > Cypriniformes > Cyprinidae > Sinocyclocheilus > Sinocyclocheilus rhinocerous. Next base: position 596,258 of record NW_015655612.1, on the reverse strand, counting down.
TTAGCCCCTCTTCTGCTTTCATCTATAGCTTGTGATCTGTGCTTCACCTGTTTCTCTCCTCCTCTCTCTCTCTGCTATGAATCTGTGTGTAATTCAGTTTGTCTTTTGATGTGTTATTAGCCTCCTATTGTCTTGATGTTCCATATCCATCTGTGTAGTAATTGTTTACTAATAAAATATTTTTTCAACACCTTTGATCACCACAGTCGGTTCTTTAATATGCATTTAAAAGGGTCAGAATGCAACAGGCAGAATCACTATGTAAATATCACATGTGTTTTATGAGGAACGTTAGATGCCTTAGGTGAATTTCCATAATGACATGAGTGACTCACCATTTTGATACGTTTCAAGTCATCTGCTCTTGTCAACCTTACTATAATGTCTTTGGTGGAAAAAACCCTTGATCGATGGTCATACACTTAATTTTTTTTTTTACAGTGCAGTGTCAGAGTTAGCTCCCATGCCCTAAACCAGATTCACAGTTATTTGCATTTATTCTGCCCATTCATGCTGCCAAGTCACAGATATGGTCAGTTTCCTGTTACTTAAAAGAATAGTTCAACCAGAAATTAAAACTTTGCTTAATATTTACTCACCCTCAGGCCATCCAAGACGTAGATGAGTATGTTTCTTCAGCAGAACAGACTTTGAGAAATTTAACATTATATCACTTGATCACCAATCGATCCTCTGCAGTGAATGGGTGCCGTCAGAATGAGAGTTTAAACAGCTGATAAAACATGACAATAATCCACAAGTAATCCACACAACTCCGGTCCATCAATCAATGTCTCGTGAAGTGAAAAGCTGTGTGCCTGTAAGAGACAAATCAATCATTAAGGCATTTTAACTTTAAATGCTTCTGACCAAAAAAACAAAAAAAAAACACTTCACACTTCAGTGAAAAGTCCATCTTCTGTTGTCCTCTCACATCTAAATCCACCAACATATTTGTTTTAGAACTGTTTTCACTTGTAAACAGTGTTTGATCTGAGCATATTTCTCTCCTGATAACTTTGTCACTGGAGAAATCAATATTATGGATTGAGGAGAGAAGTTAAAAAAAAAGTCTTGATGGATTTGTTTATTACAAACACAACGCTTTTATTAGCTGTTTGCACTCTCATTCTGATGGCACCCATTCACCGCAGAGGATCCAAGTGATGCGATTCAAAATTTCTCAAAATCAGTTTAGATGAAGAAACAATCCTACATCTTGGACAGCCCAAGGTTAATAAAAAAAATTTAAGCAAATTTTCATTTCTGGGTCAACTATTTCTTTAAGTGTCTAAATACCTCTTAAAATATTCCAGCATTAATGGAATACATGGTTAATAGCAGTTTTCCTTTCACCATTAGTTGGCTAGAAAGAGAATAGGAAGAAAGAAAGTTACAGAAGATGTTAAAATAAGAATATAGCATGAAATGGAGAGTAACAGAAGAACAAAGTAGGCCTGGTGAAATGAGGTTAAAATAAGAAACAGATGAGTGTAGATGTTTTGTGCAGTGTCTCAAACACAGACACACACTTAATGGCATATCTACAATGTGATGGAAGAATAGAAACAGGACACATACTAAATGATGCAAACTGTTGTGAACGTTGCTTTCTGAATTTGTAAAGTGGTAACAGTCAGGCGACTGATATGAAATGTTTTACGTTTTCACACATGCATTTTGCCATTCGTCCAATAGATGACATCTCTTTCTTTTCCTTTCACCTCTTTTCTTCTTTATTTTAAATTACTTTGATTTAATAGAAATAAGTGCTTACTTAAAGCAGTCATTTCGATGAGAATCCTGAATTTTTTCTCCCTTCCCAAAAGTTTTTTAATTACTTTCCATCTCTGTCTTCATAGTCAGATGGTGACATCCATTAGAAGTCAACATTATTAATGCATTTAATCATTTCTCTGCTCTAAGTTCGGCGAAATATATCAAACTGTGTGATGTTATAAATCCATTTTACAGTTCACTCACATGCTTCAGGTTAGGATTGGGACTTTAACATTTTGCTTTGCTTCTCAGTAATAAACTCTGCTTAGAGCCTAGCAGCAAATTATATCAATTTGTAGACGTAACAAAAACAAAATGACATATTTCTATCAATAAAACAAGACTATCTTTGTGAATACGAATTTAATATATAAAAGATCTCAATGACACAGCCATTATTTCCCAGCTGTCATTTCATGAAGTTATGCTTGTCAACAGCTGAGAAAAAGAGGCTGGTTCTCTTAGCCCACATACTTCAACTGAAAACATATTCATTTCTACTAGAATTGGAGTTTAACAAAAAATAAATAAATAAAATAAAATAATAAAAAGTCAAGCATATGGCTGTCTTGATCTATATTTCATATGTTCCACTGACAACAACAACAATAATTTATTTAATTAAAATGTGTTTTATCAATGATTTATTATTATTATTATTGGATCTAATGGCAATAAATACATTTTTATTACTATTGTTGTTGTTGTTGTCATTTGTAGACCTAATATTAATATGATTTTATTGAGTGGTCTTCCACACATATGTCCTTCAGCACCGAATGAAGCAATGGAACAGGAAGTGTGTTTCCTAGGATGAAAGAGATCTGGTTGAAAAGGAACCACACATGATTGATCAAGCCCAAAGCGAAACACTAGGATTTAGAGGGACCAGAGGCATAATTTAGAGAAGGTATGAATTAAAAATTATGTGGCATCCACATAATTGCAAACAAAGAGCTTATTAGCGTACTCTTCCAGCTGGGTGGTCAAATTTCCAATTTGTATGGCACCTTGCTCTCTGCGTCTAGATATAGATACACTCAAGCAAAGACTTTGACTGAGAGCAGGTAATTTTACTCAAGGACACACAGAGGTGCTCTGATTTGCCATCAAGGAGAGAGAAAAAAAATGGTCATATATATGAATTAGCAATGTATCTTCATGGAAGACACTCTGTCTCTTATTTTAGATATAATTTCATCATCTAACAATGTTTCCAATTAATTGGTATATGTTAACTCAAATACATGCATGGGGGAATCAAGCAACTGTGTGAAAACTAAACAATTGAATCCAGCAATCTCCCTCCTTGATGTTCACTCTTCTAACGTTTTTGCTTTGGCAAGAACAAATACTTCAAATCAATTTGATTGATTTCCACTATGATGTCCCCAGAAAGTGTCCATTTCTTTTTATCTTTGATGTTGTTTGATGGCCCATCCTTTGATATAACCAGTTACAGATTGCTTCATCTGTGTCTTTACAATTCACATTACGTAATAAACTTATACTTGCGATACATCAGATCACATCCATCTTAAATTCTATCTTAGTTAATGGCAGATGTTTCTGATTGAGAAAGATGAAAGTTGCCTGCAAAGGTTTCAGGAAGCACCTGCCTCTGATCCGATGCCCAGTGGAGGAATTGACTTTTGGTTCATAAAAGAAAACTGATATTCTGATATAGTGACATTCTATGGATACTTTAGAATGGCTGTCATGGCTTTCTAAGATAAAATATCTATATAAAAACTATATAAAACATCTATCAAAATCTAAGCACAACAAAAACAAATATTATAAATGAAGAATACAGACAATTACTGTAGCTGCAATAATGGGAAATCATTCTATGAACAGTCAGGTTTATTGTCTCACACGCAGTGTTTTTGCCTGTCTCTATTTCTTTTTCTTAAAGCTAATCTACTGTAGCTATTTGCACTTGTTCAGAAATTGACACCTGTTCTTTTCCTCCTACTGTGCTGAAATTAGTGAGAGGTGGTTTCTGGGTAGTTGACCTGAGGTTAAAAACATCTCTCTGTAATATGGTGTGATGCTCTCTGGATGCTTAATCCTCCTGGGCTTTGAGGGATTATTCTCTCTTTTTATCTCTCTCTGGCGCTTTCTCGTCGACTCAGTCCTCCTGTTATACAGCACATTCATCCTTTTGTTGTCTCACCTCACATGTTTCATTCAAAACATGCAAACATTATATATGGATCCGGTTTTTCTGTAAATTTACTGTTAAAAACATCCATTCTCAGACACACACACAATCAAAGTTTAGCAAGTGATTCATTTCGACGTTTCCAAAATGATCAATATTACCCAATCCACACCGCTCTTAAAACAGCTCTCATCTCTGTTAAACTTGAGCTTAATAGCCCTAATCGAGAATCCAGTTTCAATCCTATCCTCCCCAGTTCAATCTCAAACACTGTCATCTAAATCCTCTCATCATCTGCCAAACCACTTCAAGTTTTCACTATCAAGTTTATTTACAATTCTTTTTCTTCAAGAGTGCATTAAAGTATTCTGTTTCGGAAAAAGAGCCCCTTTTTTCTTTTAAACAAGCCTCCATTTTCCACCCGGCAAGTTATCAATTCCCTCATCACGTCAAAGATCTGTGGTGATTACTGTAACTCATGCCTGTCTCCCCAGTGGAGGACAAAAGACACCTATTGACACACACATCATTCACAATGTCAATATGGATGGACAGTGCTACCAGAGAAGCCCTATTATTGAACTTCTGCAGAAAGAAAGTAAGAAAGAAAGAAAGAAAGAAAGAAAAAATGTTGAATCACGGTCTGAATTTCATATTGTACTAATATTTTACAAATGTACAAGTTTTACAAGTGTCTATAACATTTAAACATTCACTACCATTTTAAAGTTTGGGGTCAGTAATTTATATTATTGGAAATTAATACTTTTTTTCAGCAAGGATGCATTAAATTGGTCAAAAATGGCAGTAAAAACGTAGCGAAACCTGAAAAAATGTTTGACGTTTCCACAAAAATAAGGACCATCATCATTATACCAAATTCATTGTTATTCAATATTTATATGAACACTAAACATTTCAAAAACAAATACCTTATTTAGAAAGGCACAAGTAGTGACTTCAAAACTAATAATAATAATTTATATAAAAAATAATGATACGAATCAAAATAATAACTTATTAAAAAAAAAAATAGTAGTAAAAGAAAATATTTGTTAGACCGATTATCTAAGCACATTATGCAGTGGTTAGTGGAGTCTATGAAATCAATGAGTTAAGTAAAAGCTTTATGAAAGCTTTTTTTTTATCATTTGTGGTGAGGGTTCGGCAAAGTTTCTGACCAATAAATAATTTTTTTTTCTCTAAAACAAAGCAAACAGACAGATTTAATGAAAAAGCTCAGACTGTTGTGCCACTAAGAAGTCTCACTGCTGTTTAACTGATTGATTGATTGATTGATTTCTGTGTTTCTTTCTTTCTTTTTTGATAATTTTTTAAGTTATACAAGACACAGCAACTTGTCATTACAACAGCAGATAATGGTTTCACTGTACACCTTAAATTCATATAGATGGAAACCACACATTTTATGAGAACATGGACAAAGTTACACACAAAAATTAGTGGAGATATTGATTTGGAGAGTAGTACACTACTGCACTGAAGTGCTTTTCCACAAACCAGCACAGACACTCGTCCGTGGGGACTCCACAATCCAGGCTCTATTCTAAGAGTATCTTATTGTCTTTGGTTTCTCTATATTAGGAAAGGATACATTACCTCTGACCAAAGTCAAGCCAAGGACAGACAGCGGGCGGCAGAGCACTAGCAGGAACAGAAACCAGCATTTGCCCCCCAGACAAGAAAGGGATGGTGGGGGAGCTGTCCCTTGACGGCTCTCAATTAGACAGTTCACCTGGAGGAAAGACAAGTAAGACAGGCAGATGGAAATAGAAAGGTAAGGGAAATGCACAGGGGTGATGTCACTTTACTAGAGTCGAATAGGTGACCTGTTTCGGGGAAATACAATACTGACCGGCATGTGAAGGTTTCTGTATAGAACACTGAGAACAAAATCAATTGCATTACCACATTTTATGACGACATATCTCTAAAAATACTCCAGATAACTGCCGAGTGAATCATTTTCAATATCTAAATTCGAATGTGACCTTTGTTTTTTTTTTTTACTGTTCACAGAAAGTTCAGTTAATAGGCTGATGATACTAATCTCATGTGACTTCTGCTTTCTTTACACACAGACCTGTGCTATATTGATTTAAAAAAGTGTACGTTAGTCTATATTTTTATCATTACATCTTGTAGCAGGCAGATTGAGACACTTGTGGCCACTTAAACTTTGCCCTAGGTTCAGATAGAGGACAAACAGCCCTGAAGGAGAGGATGCCGGGGAAGAACAAGTCTAGCATAATAAATTACAGTGAGGTACATTGTGCAGCAAGCACTTGGTCTTAAATATAGCACCTCAAAATGGATATGATTAATAAATGAAGAGCCTGATGCTGTTTCCATGCTTTTTGACGTCATTTGACAGAATGACGAACATTACAAGAAGTCTTAGTTGCCAACACACATTTTCCCTATTGTTTTTATACTGAGCCAATGATATTTTCCCACTTAACTTTAAAACTAAGTTGTATAGAAACGTTTTAGCTTTGTACATTTACATTATGGCATTATTTAATGTGTTTAATGAGCCATTTACTTTATAGGGCCGTAATAGGGACCACAATGTCATCACACAGACAACTAACAAATAAAAAAATGCCTTACAATATACATTTGCTTAGGCATAAATTAATAATAAAAATACACCCAATAAATTAATCATAAATAAATATAGTAAAATAAATTATAAACTAACTTTAGACTTTTTTAAACAGATTAAACTTCTATAATTGCTTTCATCATCACATGGTCTTGTAGGAACAAATAATGGTCCAGTTTTCAAAATAACAATAAAAGATGTACGAAAAATGAAAGAAAATGTCATGCAGCAGTGTTTTTAGTCTATCACACAAACCAATATCCCTATATTACTCAATTTCATACGCTCTTAAAAACACAAAGCACTCGCCTAAGGAGAATTCCTGAAATAGAAATAAACATTCACAGAAACACTTTGTTCATTTAAATGTTTAAATGTATTACAATAACATGCTGTTATAAAACCCTGGAGGAAGTAATGAATGACAATCTTAATATGCCTGCAATATTCAGTCTGCACAATCTGTTTATGTTATTGCATGTTTGGCCAGCATCCTTCTCATGTCAAACTAAAAGTTCAGAGAAACCGAGAGGGATGAACCGGTCCATATGTAACATTTGGGCTGATCTAGTCAGAATTTTCTGAGAATTATTAATCTCTTATTCTGCTCCGTTAAAAAAAAAGTAAGCAGAGGATATGTAATATTGTATTGCCTAATGTTACAATCACATGCTTAAACACACAGCGAAACATGCACACTAATAATGCATCTGATGTATTTACAATTCATACAATACTATCAGTTCTTTGTGCAATTTATATAGAAATTATATAATACTTACAATCTATCAGTGTATTAAATATTCATATTCAGTCACCAATTATATATGTTTCATCTGTACAGCCATTAAAAATTCATTGACAGCTGTCAGGAGGTGGTTTGAATCATAGCACGCCTCCTGTTACCACACTGGCTACATAGGTTTACTGAGTTTTGTTTCCTCAGCGACAAATCTCAAATCCCAGTATTAACCAATTCAATCTATAATAAGTCTTTAATAAAAGTGGCACACTGGAGCACAGCTTTCACAGCCTCAGCATGACTGTTAGTTATGATGGAGCCAGGTAGATACTGGAAGCGGAGTCTGGAGTCTTCTGACATTTGTCCCAAAGTCTCTCTAATCCTCAACCTAGTCACACTATGAGAAAATTCATCATTTAATCCCTGCTGCTGGAAATAACTGTGACCTCACTGCAGAACCTTGCATTATCTGCAAAAAAAATAAAATAATATATATATGAAAATGGTTTTCAAAAGTGGCTGCATCTCTAAGGACGTCACATCTTTACAGTAAGGTTATGCAAATTATTTGGTCTATTGTTTTAATAAAAGGTATAGGATAAAATACACCACACATTTGATTCTTTGGTAACACTTTACAATAGGATTAAATTAATTAACATTAGTTACTGAATTAGGCATCATGAATAAACTTTGAGGTGCCTTTCTAGGTGTGTGCAATTTGAAAATCTAAAGCTGAATTCTAGTCTTTAAAAACATGCGTGCATCAGCCAAAATTGGCCAGAAACTTGAAATGCAAGCCCTGCACCAGTGCATCAGTACAATATAATAAAATGCAACTTTTTTTACCCTTTAATAAATCCACTGTAAATTGGTTGTGGATTTTTCACTCTGGTCTTAGATACAGCCAGAGTCCCACCAATCAGAAGGACTAGCAAAGCCGGGTGCTGATAAATCCAAATAATACCTCTCTTCCACCACTGCCACTTTTCTCTACACACCAAACCTGACTGGACAAGTAGAGGCCCTGTAGGCAGACAATGAGTTTTTATGTGTTTGGACAGTCCTCTGTCCTCTTAGAAAATCACTGTACTCTGGCATTGCATTGGGTGGAAAGAAAGAAAGAGAGAGATAGCGAGAAAGAAAGATATACAGTGGGTACGGAAAGTATTCAGACCCCCTTAAATTTTTCACTCTTTGTTATATTGCAGCCATTTGCTAAAATCATTTAAGTTAATTTACCCACTGTATATATATATATATATATATATATATATATATATATAGAGAGAGAGAGAGAGAGAGAGAGAAATGTGCCATCATACAAGGTCTGTTTGTAATGCATGCAAACTGAGTGTGCAGTCACAAATAATAATGTGATGTCACAGTAAACACTATTTGTGCACAGGCCTACTGAGGTGACATTCAAAATGCAGTTTTTGCATGAAAAAAAAGAAAGACAGAAAGCATTCACATGACCATGTCTCCAAAACTAATCAACATTTAGCTTAGGGTAAAATACTGAAGAGTAACAATTCAGAGATGTTGTAAGTATTGTTTTCTCTAAGTGATCTGGGGTTTTTCAGCTGCATACAGATGGTGGTGTCAGAATAACAGCCAAACTGATTCAGAATGTCATAAGACAAAGAATCTTCTCTGTTCTCCAGATGACAAAAAAGAACTTGCAGTCCTAAAAGCACAGGGGATACATGATTTGTGCAAACAATCTCTTCGAAACCACTTCTAATGCAGGTGATTACACAATTTCAAAATAATTTAAAATATAATTAATATTATTATTAATATATTATATTATTATTACAAATTTAATAGCCTACTTGCAATTGAAATGACAACTTTTCAAATGTTAATTTTATTGTAATATTAAAAGGAAATAATGATTTTTTCGTAATATTATACTGTGTTACGATTTGTAATTTTTTTTTATTTTATTTTTTTAGAACATTTAGGATTACTTTATTTGTCCCTAGGGAAATTTGTCTTGGACATAAGGGCTGCCACATACAAGAATACATAGAATTATAATAACAACACAACAATTTACAAAAACATTTACAAAACGTCAACCATTTTGAATCCAAAATTTTCATTGTGGTCTCAGATTTTGTAAGAAAGAAATAAAATACACAGACATACAGTACAGTATCATAAATGAAAGTTAATGGTGAATCTGGCAACACCTTAGTATAGGGACCAATTCTCACTATTAACTGCTTATTTAGTATGCAGATTACTAGCATATAGGCTATTAGTATTAAAAAGCACATATTCTGCATGACCATATTCTACATCCCTAATCATATCCAATACCTAAACTTAACAACTACCTTACAAAGCAGTAATTTGGAGTTTAAGGCAAAAGTTGTAGTTACTGTAATTAATAGCCAGAACTAGACCTTAAATAAAGTGTGACCATGAATCTTTACAAACGACAATAGAAACTTTGAGAGTAGAAAGAGATAGCAATAATAAAGCAAATAAATACATAAGTGACTGTGAACAACTAAAGTACATCACAAGTGGGGAATATTCTGCAGATACAATATTTATAATTTAAAGATATAATTCATTATATTTGAATTGTAAACAAAGTCAAACTTTAAGTGTGACTGGCATTTCAGTGCTCTTGTATTGTGACAAAAGCCTCTGAACATTTTAGGTTCAAGCCAAGCAAAGACATGATTCTTAAATTTTAATGAAAGCTGAGTGCTTACGAAAAAAAAAAAATTATTACAATAAATTCCCCAACATTCTTTTTGGAAAAACTCAAATCTATAATTCATTACCCCAAACTCTGAGATTCACAAATGGGAGAGGCTTCCAAACTTGCTGAGCGATCAAGTTGAGGGGAGGAGATTTAAAAGATTTAAAGCTGGACCTCAGGAGATCCAAGGGTTGCTATGAGCTCTTCTGTCCTACATGATGACATCCATTATGCTGCAGGAGCACAACAGACATAACAGCACTTCCTCTTAAGCACTGCAATGGAGGAAGTGTGAGCCTAGTGATCACTATATCACAAACATCTGACAGCACTTGCAAGAAGCAAGAATGTGACCAGATGAACAGTTCCCATTCTCAGTCACAAACATGCCTTTTCGATTAGTGACCTAGAATTAGTGCAGATTGTTATACATAAATAACAATAATAATAATTAAAATTATATTACAAACCTTTGTTTACACCGTGTTTTAAAATCGTAAAGGAATAGTTTACGACCCAAAAATGTTATTTTGCTAAAACTTTTTAAAGATGTGAGTTTGTTTGTTCATCAGAACAGATTTGGAGAATAGCATTACATGCTCATCAAGCAAATAGCTTTTCACTTAACAAGACATTAACTGATGGACTAGTCATGTGGATTACTTGTGATGTTTTTATGAGTTATTTAGACTCTCATTCTGGCAGCACCCATTTACTGCAGCGGATTCACCGGTGAGCAAGATATGTTATACATATATACTCCATATATCACAGGCCAACCATTATGCTGCAGTGACTGTTAAAAATAATTAATCGCAAATCCATTGGGACCAAAGTTTAGTAGAAATTTGCTGCTCTCAGCATCTGAGTTTCAGTGACAGCCATGAGTTTCAGCTCTTTTTATGGTTTGTGTCCTCTTGTTCAGCACATCATCAATTATAAACAGCGTGGGGTAATCATGAGGGACATTTTAATACGAAACATCATTCAAAAAAGAAAAAAAACTTTGTTCTTGGCCAAAAGCTGCTGTATTTTTAATTGTGCGTTATGTAAAAAAAAAATGAAACCAACTCATGGGAGAAGCAGAGAGTAGTTGACAGTGTTTTGGACCTCAAAACCGAGTAAAAGCAGACAGATCATGCAACAGATGGACACACATATCACGGCTCGGCTGGCATAAGCATGAACATTCTACATGGTTAAAACTGTCCAAAAATGCACAACTGCTCTTGCATTCCTACATTGCCTTATCTGACAGCATAGAGCTCCAGTTATATTCTCAGGAAACTGGCCCATCTCTGATAAGATCAATTCCCATGAGCCAGTCCAAACAGGCTCTTGGCTGGGACCTCCAAACCAAGAACATCATCCAAAACAGGGCAGATTCAAATTCACAAGCCCGCAAACATATGCTGACAAGTCAGACGGGCTTTTATTGGACGCCATGGTGGCACATATGAGCCCAGACAGAATTTCAAAATAAAAGTGTGCCGATAAATGAGATACTTAGCTTGTTCCAAGATATCACAACTACACAGTTCTTGTGAATGGCTGAACATCTCCTATCCTCCACAAACACTAGCCGAATATGCGCTGATTTCAAAGCGTACGACCTAATAAGCTCCCCGTGTTAAATGAACTGCAGAACACTACAGTCCTGAGACCTGCTGATGAAAATACCACTATATAAGTGAGTAGTCACGGCAAGTTGTCTATGACTCATAAAAACACATCTAGGGGTTATTACAGATCTGACTTCATTGAAGCATAATTATGTTTTTGACAAACATGGCTGGCTTCTTGCTATAGAAATGTAACCATGGAAACTGTGAATGTGTGTTGAGGGGCATTGAGTGTCCAGCTTCCCATGGTGAGCGCTGAGGCATGCTGGGTAGTGGGTTTTGTTCCGACATTGCTAGTGATGAACTGCCCACACGTTCTTCTAGCTCAAAGTTCTTCTAGATACAACAGCATATTTAGAGCTAAAGCAAATGGGTGAGGAAATTATGAAAACTGGAGATGCACAAATTGAGTAGACTAATTTGATGCCATATGTGATGTAGAAGAGGATAGAGAAACATCACAAGTTGGTGCTGCCACCTAGTGTACAATAATGTAACTTTGAATCTTAGCATGTAGTGATTAAAGGTACAACATGTTCCTGGATCCAACATCCTTGTTGATCCAGGAACATCATTCCAATCAACCAATCAGAATTGAGAGATAACTTTTCAGGAAATGTCAGTTTTGGCTTACAATCAGGGCTAGGTGCTTCTACACCTTTGTTAATCAGCTGTCATTTCTCTCTGATTTTAGGAATAAATTATGGGTAAGGTTAGGTTTCGGGGTAGGGATTGGGTTAAGTCTGTATTTTTAGACAGTAATGTTGATCCAGGATCAACAAAAGATATTGATCCAGGAACATGTCTTACTTGGCAAAATCACGGCAACCAGTGATTAAACACGGGAGTGTGTATTTGCTTTCAGTGACCAGTGAGTCAGTATTTTATCACATTTGTACAATTTTATGTTTCTTTGTGACTAAATTAGCAAGTGAGTCTGTCTTGGAAATGAAATGTTTAATCAAAGATGAGATAATTTTTTACTTGTTTTCAATGTTGGTTTGCTAACTGCTGTATGTTATTTAACCAGCCTGGGAGAGTTAGTGAGTTAAGACATTTTTCAGAGAGACAACAAAGTTTGCTCTCTCTCAGGTGAGGTTGCTGGCCCATTTTGTGGAGGAATTGCGGCGCAGAACTGCAGAAGTGGGAAAATACAGCCTCATCACATTTCCTGGCTCTGCTAGAGAAGATGTGACTAATTAAACTGACTCCAGATCAGTCACCATGACAAAACGTCTCAGTTGGGCTGACCCATTTTTCCTCTCAGCTAGTACACTCCCATGTTATACACAAGAGGGAAACCCCCATCAACAAACAATCACATAGTTCTGCAGGCCTATGAATTCAGCACCATACAACCGTGCTGCGAAACAACAACTCACCATTTTATGTATTTTTAAGGCCACTGATTAAGCACCAAGCTGCAAATGACAAAAACGTTGTCTGAAGTCACATGCTTTCTTACAGATTCAAACTGGAGCGACAAGTTGGAAGACTCACAAGCTGGAAGATTCACATTCAACTTCACATTTCTTTAGTATCTATCACTGAGCTTTGTGCTAGTTTAATCAAATAGTTTCATTAACAGCTTAAGGGAAGATCTGGATCACTAGTTAGACCAGTTTAGTGGGTGGAGCTTCTTGTAACATGAACAAAAGCTGATGAGACACCTGATAACCTAAAATCACATTATTCCCATTCAGATCATTCCTAAACCTGTTTCTCCTTTGTATTTTGGAAACTTGCTGTATGTTGTGTATCAGGTTTCTGTGTCTTTTCTAGGTCTTAATATTTATCTTATTATTATTGGAATGTGTTAATTGTATGCAGTTTTCAATCATTTGATCAGTCGAGAGAAGTGGGTGAATTCATTTCATAGAATGTTTTAGACTGAAAAATAGAATGACTTACATAGAATGTATAATGAAAAAGAACAAAAATGTTTTGAATAAAGATGTCACATGTTTTATTGTTAAAGCTATTAGATTTCAGTAAATTTTACTGCATTTTCAGTTTGAATCTATCTGAACCTACAGAGGTAGATGATAGTCATCACATTCCTAAAACCAGTTTATAATCCTGTCAAACAACTTCAAAGTACTTCCACATTTGTATTGCACAAAATGAAACATTAATCCAATGGTTAAGACTGAAACATGAACACTATACTATCATTTCGTCATATGTTATACAAGGAAATCTTCAATAGACTGGAACTTCAAAGTAAAAAGAGGCTACACCGTAGGAATGAGGAACAGAACTTTCTGGATCTGCAAGTCCTCAGGGTGCACGAACCCAAACTTCATTGTGCCTGTTGATCAAATCCCATGGTGCATCATATCCAGCTGCATCGAACCTGTTTTCAACAAACTCCTTTCCTGCAGCTCTGAGGTCCTCCCTAAGCTGCTGCACATTCTCCAAGGCATCTTCATCAGATGCAAAACCACCAAACGACCTGTAATGACCAGCAAAGAGAGAATGTTTAAATGAAAAAGAGTCAAACAGACAGTTTTTGACTGTCATCCTTTCCTAAAATATCTAACCTGACGTAGACAGTACCGCCTGGTATGACTGTTTTTCTGATGGTATTATCATTGGGCTCAGGAATGTCCGTGTCAGACTGAAAGACGGAAATGGACACCTTTTGCTCCCCCATACCATCAGCTTCCTTCACTGAGACCAGCACAGGCCTGGTCATAGCAATCTCCTTATCTGAGAAGTCAAATTATGATACACTATGAGTATAAAATGACTTTATTAAAATGTGATTACCATACTGGAATGTTTATTAACAAAATCTAATGTGATCTGATAAAAACCATGAATTTAAAAATAGGGTTTCATTTGATAACATTAGTTAATATGAACTAACAATGAACAACACTTCTACAGCATTTCTTAATCTAAATGTTAATTTTTACATCTACTAAAACACTTTTAAATCAAAAGTTGTATCTGTTAATGCACTGTGAACTAACATGAACAAACAATGGACAATCTGTATAAACTAACATTAAGAAAGGTTAATACATTCTCTATTAATGTACAGTATTAACCATAGTTAGTGTGCAATAACTAATGTTAACAAATAGGAGCTTATTGTAAAGTATTACCAGTGTAGCTTACTTACTTTCACTGTTTTGACCTTGATTGAAATAATACAGTTTCCAAAATCCATCCTTTAAATCACTCTTAATGGCACTCGCAACATCAGTCGTAATCCAATGGCTCACTTCGTAGTTACGCTCCTCAAATCCCTTTTTATGTATTATTAACACAATGATATAAATATTTTACATAGAGAAGACTATATTTAAAATATCCCAAATGACAAAACAAAAACCGTTGGCCTACCTCATACTGTTGTACCACAGTGTACACAGGACACTCATGTCCATGACAGAACCAAGGTGCTTCCCAACATTCTGTACTTGGGAAACATACAAGTCCAACCAGGAGACACAAAGCGGAAAGCAGAGTCCTTGCCATTGCACTGCAAGATGAAAAATGTTGTCACAGGTTGTTTGTGTACGGTGTGCTCCTCATCCTGTAGACACACCCCTCAACACTTCACAGAACTCTCCCTCCCATCGCCAATAAACTACCATCTAGTATGACACCAGGAAAACAATTAATCTGCTACATTACAATACAGATTTTCTTTCTTCCACAAAACACAAAGCGGAAATGTGAAAGAGTAGATCTTTTCCATGCAATTAAAAAGGATATACTATAAACTCCAGGGAAGCATTATAAAGCACTATGACAGATATTTAATGAATAATGACTTGTTTAAACCCAGCAGCACTGATCTATTAACTATCAGCATTGTATCCTTGAGCAAAGCATTTCATCATTAGTAACACCAGTAATAAGTGTACTGTAAATTGCTTTGAATAAAAGTGTCAGTTAAATGACTAATGAGTCATTATTAAATTGACTAAACTGGCAAAGTTAGGGGTTGCTTAATGTCTGGTGTCAGCTGGAATCACCGGAGTTACATAAATGAAGGAAAAAAGTGGAACATTTCCACATAAATAAATTGGCTCTTTAATGCAAAATAAAACTGGTAGGCTGAACAGGAGCTCAACCGGTACGAGCCTATAATTCACTCGAAAGTGATCCATGCAGAGTTCCTCCAGCACTATTCATAAACAAAGCAGAATTCTAGAGGAAGCAGCTCAGCACACTCACCACATATCCCTTCATAAGCTATCATGACGTTTAAATGTTGGCTGCGGCTCAGGTGAGATGTCTAAATTGCTTTCATTTTCACTTTTAGAGGAAGGTTTACAAGAAATAGATGTTCAAAATGTGCACGGATGCAATTTATTAACAGGTAAGAAAAGTTTGTGTGAGGTATAAGGTAATGTGAATTGTCCTTACAAAAATGCCTCTGCTTGCAGAACCAATTAATCTGAACAATCTGAGATGACAGCCTGTCTTCTGACCCACATCTTAGACAATACCTGTTCAAATTAGCAACTCATTTTCCAAAACAGTGTTATGTTCTGTAAACTGACCTCTGTGTTGTGACACTTGCTTGACAGACCCACCTACACAGATCTTCAAAGATTCAAACCGTCATTCCAAACAGTTTATCCCAAACGGCTTTTTCCTGTTTGTAAACACATAAAATGAGTCCAGTGCCAGTGTGCACTACATTAAAGAGTACTAGAGTGTACTAAAATATTTATAATCAATAATATTGTTAAATTATATTATATTATATTATAAATACATAACACATTTTAACAAAGTTTATCCTTAAATAATAAAATTTTAATAGCCCCCTTCAGGACTATCTCTCCAGTCTAATAGTTCAAATTTAATAATAATAATAATAATAATAATAATAATAATAATAATAATAATAATAATAATAATAATAATAATAATAATAATAATAATAATAATAATAATAATAATAATAATAATAATAATAATAATAATAATAATAATAATAATAATAATAATAATAATAATAATAATAATAATAATAATAATAATAATAATAATAA
>NW_015655612.1:570290-579515 GCF_001515625.1 Sinocyclocheilus rhinocerous | reverse complement strand
CCACCACAATAATAATAATAATAATAATAATAATAATAATAATAATAATAATAATAATTATTATTATTATAATTATTATTATTATTATATGTTATGCTAAATTGGCAGATGACTTACAGTTTTTTCTCACTCGCTTTGGTACATTTCTCAGATCAGAATTGAAATTCTCAAAACTACTTGTTCAACCTCCTCATCATCTAGTCACTTGTGCACGTCATAAAAGCAATTTCTCATACTTTTGGTAAATTGTGAATGCTTTTGTACGTTCATGCTCAATTGACCCTTCGCCGGGAGTTTGATTAACAGACGATCTGACCAATTATGACACAGAATCTGTCATTTTTGTCCGACAAACAAACCAGCCAGGAGAGTAGATTAACATTGTGGACTTGAACTTGAAAAATGGTGTGTGTATTGACGTCTTTTCATGGTTGAAAAAAGATGCCTTCTGATGTTCATTCATGTTTATTTTGTGATATATCTAAGATGAAGAGATGATCGTTTCATGTGCCGCTTGAACTGAGGCGCTACAGCGATCTGTCACAGCACATTAAAAAGCCACAAAACAGTATTTATTGTTTGAATTTCTTTAAAAAATGACAAAATTTGAACTCTGAGACTGCTCTGTCTTGTATGTAAGCTCATTGTCAGTGTCCTCTTTGCTCCGTGATGTGTGGCATAAAAGTGCCATGGTTTGTCAGACGTAGCAACAGTAACTAAGGGGGGCAGATCTTAATTAAATGACCCAAACTGCATAAAAATCTATTTCTAAATCTAAATCTGCCAAGCTGGGACATACTGCATATCTATAATGGAAAACACTCTGAAGTGGTCACACCACATGATATTTGGTTGCACCACATGATATTTTCAAATTCAGTTGAAATTTACAAGCACAGAATTGGCCACCTAAACAAAACAAGCTAGCTTCCTACAAAGGAAATTTATAATATGAATTAATATAAATTTATGAAATTTATAATAAAAATAAGTACTTGTAGAAATAACTTAATATTCATTGATTTTTTGAGGTCATAACACATGATATCCAAATGTGGTAACTACATACCAGCGTTAAAAAGTTTTTTTTTTTTTTTTTAAATTTGAAAGATAGTTACAAACATGCTTGATGCTTCCCATGGGTCCTTGGGTCCCGAACTGGTATATGATGCAATGTCCTATATTTAAATGGATTTCAGCATAAAAGTCCCAAAATGATAGTTTCTTGATGGTCACACCACGTGATATTTCATAAAATGGACATTATTGGACAAAGTTTGTTTGTATATTATGATGGAAATATAAATACAAATGCTTTGCAATTTTATACAGAATTACAAAACACTTTGAAAATCATGCCAAATAGTGCAGAAAAATTATCTGAATAAATTTAGGGTAATTTCAAAGATGTTTCCAAAACCACAGTTATGGCCGGACGGTCGCACCACATGATATTTAGACACTTTGAATAAGAGAAAAATGACAAATAACTGTTTTGTGAGTGAGTACATACATGGGAGAGATACTTCATATGGTATTTTTTTGATGCATTTAAATCAATTTTTAACTAAAAAAAAGTCGGAAAGAAAAAAATAAAGGCGTCATGTCATATATACCTATATCCCACACATACAGTAATGTGTACATTTGTACTATTGACTTGACATATACAGGGTAAGTGCATTTGTGCATTTTCAGTCTATGTCATCAAAACCGTAGCCATAGTTTACATCAGAGTACACTAGTTTGACAACATGGCTAAGCATTTTGTTCATGATCAAGGACACAAGGACATGTCATTCTGATGGCACTGAAATCTTCACTGGCATAAATAATTACTTTTGAGAGATGAACTAATGATTTTGAGCAAGTTACTTGCAAGTAATCCATTGTGTGGTCCTGTTTGTACGAATTGTTTTGAGAAATGCACATTATTGTTTGCAAATATTAAGATTGTTTCAAGAAATGTACCAAAGTGACAGAAAAACTGTAAAATGGTCAGGTTGATGTAGGCTTGATTTAACACCACCAGGTGGCGCCCAATATCAAAAAGTTAGCTGTCTCCAAGAGAAGGGGGCGTGTGGCGGAACAGAGAACGAAAGAGAGGGAGAGAGAAATATCACAACTCAGCCAGTCGAGCAATTTGAGAGGCTGCTGTCACGCACCCTGCGCACAGAAGCGACCAGCCGTGCGCCTTCTTCATGCGCGGGTTCAGCACCACACTGAGCTGGACAGGATGCTCACGGACAGATGGAAACACACCGAGTCTCTGCCGTAGAGACAGAGGGTCCACCCGTACAGCAAGTGCATAAGGAGGAGAAGTATTCGCCGGTACTCTAGGGCTGTATCCCTATCTTCAGATGGGACAGCATGGACAGAACAGTTATCGTTAAAATTGTAGTCTCAAAAATTCGATCCTAACAAGAGGGAATTTGCTGGAAAGTGCGAACGAAGGATTTGATCGGCTTGTCGGCGATTTGTTTTATAGCCTAGCACTTCAATATTAAGTTGCTCGGGAGAATGGAAAAGACCACCCAGCCTCAGCTGCAGTTGAGCATATCCAAGAGCGCAGAAGGTCCCTCAGAGGACCTTTCCAAACTTACGGATGAGGAGCTTCTGAAATGGAGCAAAGAGGAGCTAGTTCGCCGGCTCCGCAGAGCCGAAGCTGAGAAGATGAGCGTCATAGTGGACCACAGCAATCTCATCCGAGAGGTGAACCGCAGGCTTCAGCAGCATCTCAACGAAATACGGGGGCTGAAGGTAAGGCGAGCCTGTGTTCAGGTGACAGGGTGTGATTGCATTAACCCTTCTTCACTTAGTTCACTTTTGATTATGAATACCACATCGCTTTTGGTACCAAACAAACAAAAGCTAATTTTATTTTATTCTTTTTAAATGTTTGTATAAAATAACTATTTTTTAAAACTGTCCTGTGGCCTTGACAGAAGCAGCAGTTAAAGCTTTTCACCTCTGACCTTTCATGTTTTGTAGCTTTAAATAGTTTTTCTTTTTACCTTCACATTTTCTAAATATGTAGCTCCTCGCACATACAGTTCTTTATGATGAGGTATAATGGGGCTAAAGGTCCCCGGGGCGCCTCTTAAATGTAATTTTGTCATAGAACAGTACATGGCAACTTGTCTTATGGGGAAAAAATAAACAAAAAATAATTGTTTGTAGCCAGATGTGTAAAGTAGGCCCTGCGTAAAGTAGAACCTGACAAGTCAAGTTACAACCATGATTTACAATAACATTAAAATATATGTAATAATAATATATTATTTTAATATTTTTAATGAATAATTATTACATTTTTAAAATACTTCTGTGTGTGTGTTTACACACACAGAAGCATTTTTAAAAATATAATAAAAAATATTATTTATAAATTAACATTTGTATTTAAAATATTAATTTAGAATATAAATTAACATTAATATTATAAATACTATATGTTATCAGAAGTTATTTATAAATTAACATTTGTATTTAAAATATTAATTTAGAATATAAATTAACATTAATATTATAAATACTATATGTTATCAGAAGCATTTAAAATATATAATACAAATATTATTTATAAATTAACATTTTGTATTTAAAATGTTAATTAATTTAGAATATAAATTAACATTAATATTATAAATACTATATGTTATTATGAGTGTTAATACACATATATTTTTCTTTTTTCATACATTTTTTCCTACTAATATTGAAAAACTTGACTAGAATATTCTACTAGAATATGTGTTGTCTCTGTTGTTCATACTCTGTCTTCTGTTGTGCAGCACTGATGCCAGCAGCATTTGTTTAACTTCACTTTCATCAGTCAAACTGGCTTTGCTTAGACATCAGTGTTGAGTCATAGACTTTATCGTTCCAGGAGGTGAATCAGAAGCTGCAAGAGGACAACCAGGAGCTGCGGGACCTCTGCTGCTTTCTGGATGACGACCGGCAGAAAGGGAAAAAGGTGTCGAGGGAGTGGCAGCGCCTGGGCCGCTACAGCGCAGGGATCATGCGTAAGGAGGTGACGCTTTACCTGCAGAAGCTGAAAGAGCTGGAGCAGAGGCAGGAGGAAGTGGTGAGAGAGAACCTTGAACTGAGAGAGCTGTGCCTCATGTTGGATGAGGAGAAGGGCTCTGGAGGTACCAGCGGTTCGATGGGTACTGGGGGACCAGCCGGCTGCAGGAGTTCAATCGATAGTCAGAGCAGCCTGTCTCACGCTAGTGGCCCTGGGCCTGGCTTACTAAGGGATGTGGGTGACGGGAGCAGTACCTCCAGCGCGGGCAGCACCGACAGCCCTGACCATCTCACAAATAAGCAGCAGCTGTTGGGTGGCCCGGTTGGAGGCAGTCCTGACCACCTACATAAGCCAGGCTCAGGGGAGGAGGCAAAGGGTATTGAGCAAACAAGCCGAAGACATAGCACCAGCCAGGAGTATGCAGCACATACCTTTCCCCAGGTTTGCCGTTCTCGCTGCGGGTCCTTCTCCAGTCCGGACCATAAGGGCCTGCGGGGTCTCAGTCCAGAGAAACTTGGCAAGAGAGGCAGCCCAGAGCAGTTCTCAAAACACTTACTGGTGTCCTCTCAGCCGCCTGGCAGCCCGGACCTTTTCCAGAAGCACAGGGGTAGCATGGGTAGTGTGTGTGGGAGTCCAGAGCCCAAACAGATTCTATCAGGGACACCGGAGCACCTACAGAAGGGCCGTGTCATATCTGGGAGCCCTGAGTTGTTGAGGCATCAGCATGGCAAGTTTGGCAGCCCCGGCCGAGAGGTGGCACAGAAGAGGCCGGGCGTAGAGGAGATGTCCCCTCATCACCGGAACATCTATAGCGGTATGAACGGTGGCTCCGATTGGAGCCTGCTGTAGCACCCACAATGAGATATATGGAGTCCCATTTGAGTACACCACACGCAGAGGGGATGGTCGTCCTTCATCCTGGAGCCAGCAAAGCCCCAATTCCCAGCCAGGCACTAAACCATCCCATTCAGCCAGCCATGATCTGCATTTAGTTTAGTTTTGCTTTGCTCAGTTCAGGAGAGGCCATGGCCAGATAGAGCAGGGGCTTTAGTGTTTGGCTAGAGCAGAACATCTCATCTCTGGTAAAGGTCGGTGGTGTCCAGTCTTGGTCCTCTTGGGCCATGATTTTAGCAGGCTTTAGCTGCTTCCTATCAATCAGCCTCTGTACCTGTGCCTCCGAAGTCATTTTTTTATGCACTGGAACCCAGCTCAGGGAACACTGTAATCAATCAATGAAAGACCAAAAAGCTCAGAGGCCCAACAAAAGCCAGAAGACAGTGCTGCCCAGGAGGACCAGGAGTGGACACCATTGTATTTACCATATGCACGCAGGTGAGTGGAGTGGCAAAGTATGAGTCAGCAGCACTTGAGAAGGAGCAGGGTTAAGAAAAGCCCTTTCTTCCCCCCTTTTCTTATGATCCTACAAATTCCTCTATTGAAACTTCCCCAAAAAAAAAAAAGGGATTTCCTTATTTCAAAACTATGCTTTTCTAGTTTAAATAAATCATAAAAGTTTCTTTAAATTTCAATACGTTTTCATTTTACTTGAATTCAAATTTCTGCCTTCTGTTTGCTATCTCATTTCAAATTTAGGATTTTAATTGGAATTTTAAAGGCATTCTCAGTTCAGTTGTAAATAGTGGCCACCCTGGTGCATATGCTGAATGTTGCAACCCACACATGTTCTTGAATTACACACACAGATATATACTGTACATATGCACACAAAACCCAGAATAGTTTCAACTCCTACAGTAAACTTCATTCATCTCCATACACCCAGCATAAGGCTCATAAACACCTCAGCAGTAGTAAAAACAAAAACCTTCACACACACACCACAAGGTGCTGGTACAGATCTCAGCTGGGTCTTGTCACGTTTGTTCATTTTTGTAGCATCATCTTGGTGATCTTGCTTGTAGTTTCTGTGGGACTTTATGAGTTCAAACCAATGGCTTTGGTGCTGCTGTTTGAGCTTCCTAATGCTAATCTAAATTATTGTATCCTGTCAGAATTACACTTTACTGGATTAAAGAAAAAATGGTGTGTATCCTCTTGGTGTAAATTATAAATTAAAAATGAATTTGCTTTGAATAGATACTTCATAGCTTTGTGAATAGATGCTGACATATCAGAAAAGCTGCAGTGAACATTATTGCAGGACAAACCACGTGAATGTGTGCAGAACAAAAGGGAGGAATATCAGACTCTGCTCCTGATGTGTAGCATTCTCTCCAACTATATTCTGCTAATGATTTCTTGGAGGAGAAAATTGCTGAGTTGTGTGGCTTGCCAAGGCTGTGGGACTCTTCCTGAAGCTGTGTGCTGTTTACCTTGCATTGCATTTAATAGGAAAATAACAGCTGCTAATTAACACCTGAGTTCACTGACCTAAATGGATGCTCTGCAGATCTCAAACTAGAAATAGTGCTGCTATTCTGATGAAGGATGGTTTCAAATGTGATGTTTTGATTTATAGATTGTACATAAACATTGATGAAATGGTAGCATTATTGAAGTATTCTTCCTGGCAGATGAATGGTTGATTTAGAAGCTACTTTTATCTTAAGTCCTGTGTTTTGTTTCTTCTTTGAGTGCACAAAGGCCTTGTATGCAAGCTTGGTACCAGACACAATGTTTCTCCTATAGGTTTACGGCCTTGGGATTCGTTTTTTTTTCTTCTTCGTTTTAATTTTTCTCGACTCCTTTTTAATGGTTAAATTACATTTTATTAATCAAAAAGCATGTCTAATTAATTAAAATCATCAATTTAAAATAATCAAATCATCAAATTAAATCATCAAACATCAATTTATTAAAAGTTTAACAAATATTACATGTTTAGGGCCCTATGAAATGTTTTATTTTTTTTCCAACCTTATGTTTTATTGTTACCAAATTCTGTTTTAGCATGTCTAATTATTTGAAATGTATTCTTACAATAGCCTTATAAATTTTTCCCCCTCAGAAATTCTGTGTTGTGTATTTACATTTTTTAAGGCATAAAACATTCATTTAATTGATCTTTTAATTAATGAAAATTAAACAAATGTTATTTTTGGAAAATAAAGGGGATTTAATATTACAATTAAAACATTGAAGAAATAGTTTATGATTATTCCTTAAAAATAAGGTTTTAATAATTGTATTAGTAGTCGTAGCCTATTACGTAAATTCTACTGAACAATATAAATATACAGTATTTCTGCCGCAATGTCTTCAAGTTAAACTGAACTTTTATTTTGACGGGTTGCCGTGAATACCTTTACATTTCTGTGTGTATATATGATATGAGGATAGTTTTACTCAAATGAAACGGTCAACTGCTCAATGCTCATGAAGTGACTCTCAGAGCAGTTCTGGAGATGTTGTTCATGTATTTATGTCCTCATTAGTGAGAGGGCAGAGGTTAATATCACCGGAAGCATCATGCACGCTTCAGTACAAGTAGTAAACAAAACCGCGCGTCTGCGCCATTCATTAACACAGAGACATGCAGAATTCGTCTTTTTGCGGCTTAATATTTAATACTAGTGGGAGTGGGAGTGGGAGTGTGCTCAGTGGCGTACCGCACATCTTAGAGGTCCCCCGCAAAAAAGAGATGGGGCCCCTCCGTCAACTGCTCAATGCTCATGAAGTGACTCTCAGAGCAGTTCTGGAGATGTTGTTCATGTATTTATGTCCTCATTAGTGAGAGGGCAGAGGTTAATATCACCGGAAGCATCATGCACGCTTCAGTACAAGTAGTAAACAAAACCGCGCGTCTGCGCCATTCATTAACACAGAGACATGAAGAATTCGTCTTTTTGCGGCTTAATATTTAATACTAGTGGGAGTGGGAGTGTGCTCAGTGGCTACCGCACATCTTAGAGGTCCCCCGCAAAAAAGAGACGGGGCCCCTCCCACCAGCAGTGATGTCATGTATGAAAATTTATTGTGCATCTGCTGCAATTATACTACTGAGTCCGTTTCTTCTATTTACATAAATGATTTATCAGTAATGAATGTGGTGAATTATCATTGCATTGATGAATTTCATGTAGGCTAATGGCCAGCACGATTCACTGTCCTATACGCCTTGCTAACTGTTTAAAAAAATTATACAAGCAAAATTCATGTCTTTCAGTAAGAAAATGAACAGTAAAAAAAAAAAAAAAAATAGGAGAAAAACAAATGAAAAGAATTACTATATATGCTCCATTTTTGAGAAAAATTAACTTTCTATACATATACCAACTTTTGCAATTAACTTATTTATTCTTTTTTATTAACTGACAACCACAAACAAGCAAAAACTCTACCGAATCCTTTGCGCTCTCCGAGCGTTTTGGTGAGCAAAGTCTTTGACTGCAGCTTAATGTCGATGTTGCGAGCGCGAGCATTCTCAACGTAGAGCTAAACTGGGCAGTCTTCTTTCTTGTAACATTGTGCTTGTACAATGTAAGTAAGAGATTCATTTAACAGTGTATACAGCTTCAGTGATTATAACAGTTTTGTTTTATTGAGAGTGCTTAAACTCGCTATAGATCAATGTTAGTGATAATGTCACTTTCTATACAGGGACGCGTTTCTTGTAACATTGTGCTCCGGAGAAATGTCTTGATCACTTTCAACTTCGACTGTCGTCAGTGAACCGCTAAAGCGTTTGCCATTGAAACGGGTCATAGTGTCAGAGAAGTGCAGCAGGGCACAAAAACAAACATATTTCACTTAAATCATTAACAGATTAACAAAACGAAAAGGAAAAAAATTGTGCTGAGTTTCTATTCATTATGACGTGATCCAAAGTTCACGTAAAGGAAAACCAGGCGGAAAGCTGTTCTCTATTTTGCAAAAGCTTTACAGTTTTCCTTTCTTTCCAAAATCGGCATCCACAACACCAGCCCCAGCACGAGCACCGACATAAGTGAAACAGCTCTAGCACGAGCACAGAGACGAGCAACGGAACCAGACTTTATTATTATTATTATTATTATTATTATTATTTTAATTATACTTATTATTTTGCCAAGGCTTTACAGTGATGAATAATGTCTTGCTTGTATGACCAACCAGCGTTGGTATATGACTAAATTACGATTAACTGTTGGAAAAACAATGCAGTGATCGCTCTGGCGCCTCACGCGCACACACAACATTTTTGCTACCTTGACATCGCAGCCTGTTCATTATCAAAATAAAATACATAAAGAAACATA
>NW_015655612.1:567969-570279 GCF_001515625.1 Sinocyclocheilus rhinocerous | reverse complement strand
AAAATGTGATATGCAGTCAAATTTCCCAGTGTGTATGCCACTTAAACGAGTGCTCATATCGACGACGCGCATGTAGTGCTTTGTGGAGTTGTCAAATGAGTGAAGGTGACCGTGATTTCATCATATAAAAGTTACAATGCTCAATTGAAATAGTCCGTTGTTGCGTTCAGTGACCAGCGCCTCACTGTGCTGTTATAGCCGTTGTGAAGGATGATGATTTAGCTACGTCAATAATGCAAGTTAAGTGTAAAACCTATAGGTAATAAATATTATTTTAGCATCCAAATATGTTGCGAATATGGAAACATTTGGATTTGTGCCGAACGAGAGAGTTAGGCTTCAGTTTCCCTTTAAATTAATTTGTTTTTGACTTGACGTTTATATAGCCTAAAAGGCTTACGATCAGGGTTAGGTGCTTCTACACCCTTGTTAATCAGCTATCATTTCACACTGATTTTAGGAATAAATTATGGGTAGGGTTAGGTTTAGGGGTAGGGATTGGGTTTAGTCTATATTTTTGGACAGTAATGTTGATCCAGGATCAACAAAAGATGTTGATCCAGTAACATGTCTGTCTTGGCAAAATCATGGCGACCGATGCAGAGGGCAGAAATGCCCTCGTAGAAACGTAGAGACACAAATGACATGCCGTCGAGAGGATTTGTTGTGGAGGGAAGGGAATAAAATAGCCTGTGTTTATGTTTGTAAACATTTTGATTTACCGTTATTTTAGTCTACATTATTTCTGAATGCAATAATAAAATGTGACGTATGTTTTTTCCTCTCAAAACGCTATTTTATACAAGTAGCGTTTTTTTTAACCATGCAGCAAACATTTTAAATATCTTGAAAAAATACTTTAATGTCCTTAAAGCGTTGACAGTGTTTTTTTTCCGTTTAAAACATTTGGCCAAAATCTAGAAAAGATGATGCTGGCTATGACTAAGCGCAATTTAGTCTACAATATTTTTTTTTCTTTTTCTTTTTGAATAGCCGAAAGAAACCGCTGTGTACTTTATTATTATTAATTATTATTATTAGTAGTAGTAGTATTGGCAAAGACAAAAATTAAAAAAATAACGCTAACCATTTTTTCTACTCAAACCGGTTTCAGAACGGTAATAATACAGAGAAACGCATGAACAGAAACCGGTAAAATGACGATTCTGCTCGGAGTGAACAGATTTTTTTTCTTGTTTTTAAGCCCTGCTTAAAGGATATGGAGCCCCACACATGACAAATTTATTTTCTCGTTTTACTAAATTGTCCGCACGATATTACTAAATCGTGGCTAGGGTTTAGTTGAATAAAATCAACAAACAAATTATTATATCGTGTGCACAATTTACTTAAAAGGAGGGAACGAGTTAGTAAGTTGTGTGCACGATTTAGTAAAATAAGGGAACAAATTATATTGTACGCACACTTTACTATTTTTTTCCTGCACGTCATGTGTGGGGCTCCATACATAAGCCACTTTAAGCATAAAAATATCCACTTCGATTACGGTGCGGGTGTCTTAGAAGTATAGTGAAATGTGAGAAAAAATTGATTTTCCCCGGTTGTTGTTTTAGAACATTAAGTCCGCTCCACTGCACTACCTTTGCGCCCACGTCTAGTGTCTTTTGCAGTGTCTCGAAGCACTGCCTTTTAGAATGTCCTGCGGCGGGGCCCCCACGCACCGCAGGGGCTGCGGGGGTGTCCCATACGCCACTGCCTATTAGGTCAATATGCATTGTTGCAATTCAAGAAATTAAGTATGTGTAGATATCAAAGTATATCTTTCTCATACCTCTGTGTAGTTACAGGTCCAGATTAAAGATGTCACTCATGTACCGTGCTTTCGCAAGCACAACCCATTCAGAAGGCTTCAAAGTGCACAAAATCATTACTGACTTTTGGGCATCCATAGCAGCCTTATGTAGGTTATATAATTATTTCAGTGTTGGACAGGTCACAATTTTACCATTCATTTTAAAGTATCATTGTCATGTTCACAGGAATGAATGAGTTGTATTGTAATATAGGGCTGGACAATAATTCAATATCAATATGCATCGCAATATAATTTTTTTCAATAACGGTGATATGATTTTTAAACACATTTCCGATATTTTGATATACATTAACGGTGTTTCCCATACATTGATTTATTTGTGGCGTTCGTTGAATAAACATGAGCACTGCACATTTCAAAATCAAAACGTGGCGCGGATGTTTTATATGAATGTATCTCTGAAGGGAACCGACTGTCTTCAGAAAAGTTTCGATGGCATTTTCATTTGATCTGATAAAGAAGCGTTCATGAGC
>NW_015655612.1:523251-567183 GCF_001515625.1 Sinocyclocheilus rhinocerous | reverse complement strand
TGGTGACCGTGATTTCACCAAGTACAACATGTTCCTGGATCAACATCCTTGTTGATCCTGGAACAACATTCCAATTAACCAATCAGAATTGAGGGATAACTTTTCAGGAAATATCTGTTTTAGGCTTACGAGGTGCTTCTAGTGCTTCTACACCCTTGTTAATCAGCTATCATTTCACACTGATTTTAGGAATAAATTATGAGGTTTAGGGATCCAGTAACATGTCTGTCTTGGCAAAATCATGGCGACCGATGCAGAGGGCAGAAATGCCCTCGTAGAAACGTAGAGACACAAATGACATGCCGTCGTGTAAATAAGATAAATAACAAGGCTATTTAGTTTGTTTAATAAAAGAACAAGGTATAGACCTGTTCCATAGGAAAGGTAACTTTAAATGACTTCTGTTGTGATCTGGCGCTATAGAGAAAATAAAATTAAATAAAATTAACTTGACCTTATAATATAATGGCAGGGGAAACACTGAGCCTGTACTGAAATCCATCCTGCTGCTGATTTATGTCTTTTGACACCACAAGCTAACAAAGAGAGAATAAGCTATTGTTCTCTTTCTTTCTCTTCCTCTTTCCCTTCTTTCAATCATTCACTTTTCTTGAAATACACATTTGTGTTCTATCATTATTTCTTCAGACTAAAACTGTCTTTTCCTAATAGTGCAGATCCAGTTAAATTTTTCCACTGATGCTCTGGGTTGGTGCATATCCTCACTTTTCAATCTGCTTACTGCTCCAGATCCCTCAGAACTTGCATTTCAGTAGAGACCAACAATCCCCAGTGTGTCTAATTAGTCATAAATACACATTAAAAAAAAAATAAAAATCATTTGACAGTGTTTTTTTTCCGTTTAAAACATTTGGCCAAAATCTAGAAAAGATGATGCTGGCTATGACTAAGCGCAATTTAGTCTACAATATTTTTTTTTCTTTTTCTTTTTGAATAGCCGAAAGAAACCGCTGTGTACTTTATTATTATTAATTATTATTATTAGTAGTAGTAGTATTGGCAAAGACAAAAATTAAAAAAATAACGCTAACCATTTTTTCTACTCAAACCGGTTTCAGAACGGTAATAATACAGAGAAACGCATGAACAGAAACCGGTAAAATGACGATTCTGCTCGGAGTGAACAGATTTTTTTTCTTGTTTTTAAGCCCTGCTTAAAGGATATGGAGCCCCACACATGACAAATTTATTTTCTCGTTTTACTAAATTGTCCGCACGATATTACTAAATCGTGGCTAGGGTTTAGTTGAATAAAATCAACAAACAAATTATTATATCGTGTGCACAATTTACTTAAAAGGAGGGAACGAGTTAGTAAGTTGTGTGCACGATTTAGTAAAATAAGGGAACAAATTATATTGTACGCACACTTTACTATTTTTTTCCTGCACGTCATGTGTGGGGCTCCATACATAAGCCACTTTAAGCATAAAAATATCCACTTCGATTACTGTGCGGTTGTCATTGAAGCATAGGCGGAGCGTCTGTAAGGCTGGCCATGGGAACTTGGGGCAAAAATGGCACTAAATTGGACAAAAATGCCTTCCACTGATGCTCTGGGTTGGTGCATATACTTACTTTTCAATCTGCTTACTGCTCCAGATCCCTCAGAACTTGCATTTCAATAGAGACCAACAATCCCCAGTGTGGCTAATTAGTCATAAATACACATTAAAAAAAAAATAAAAATCATTTTTTGGTTAATCAGTAAAAAAAAAAAAAAATTACACTCTTCATGGAACCACATGCTCACATTCTGAGCAGGGAATTACAGTTTATCCCTGTTGGCCGTGGCCAGCCAGCCTGGTTTATCCCTTAAGAAGGTTTTGACAGTCGGATTTCTCTTTTTCTCCTCCCTTCCTGGGGTGTGTCTTCAGTCCACAGTAACTCTGATGTTTTTGGCTTTGACCAAACCAGCTGCTCTATAGTTGACATGAGGTGGTCAGTATCTAAATGTTCAGAGAGGTTCTGGTGTAGGCCACTTGTTGGCAGTTTTATATTCTGTGAATTACAGAACAAATAGAACAAAAAGAGGTTTGTAAATTTTTAAAAAGCATATTTTATTTCAATTCAAACCCACAGTTACATAAAACATTTTTTTTCCAGATTTACCAAGGAAACTCTTTATATGGTTTGTCATTCTGTCAGTTTTTGAGCAAGAGTTGTCATGAAAGCAGAAATTAAGGAATGTTATTTCCCTTTTGTCACTTTCTAATGATTTTTTGATTACTAGGCATAATAAACTTATATCAGTAAAATAACAGCTGCAAGCAGTCTGATTGAAGGGTTTAAAGAGAAACTTTTAAGTTTTCTGTGAAGGACTTCAAATGTTATATGCTTTTAAAGATGTTTATAAATCTAAAAACTTAGAACTTCAAGCAAAATATTTGGGGCACTTTGACAGTTACAGTACTTAACAAATAATAAAATCTCATAAGAACTATATCTCATAAGAGCCATAATTGCTTAACTTAATTGGATTACAGAAGTTACTTTGAGTTCAGGGAAAGTTACGAACAAGGTTTAAAGGTTAGTTTACCCCAAAAGAAAAAAGTTCTGTCATCATTGACTCACGCTTGTGTCGTTCCAAACCTTTATGACTTTCACTGAATGTAGAGAAAAAATGTTTTTCCACTGAAGAAAGTCAGGTTTGGACTGACACCATAAATGATTACAGAATTCTCGTTTTTGGGTAAACTGTCCCTTCAAGTTTGTTTTCTGAGCACTTTCTACTCCAGTTGCATCTTTTCTATGCAGTTTGTTAAGCTTGAAGAGTCAAAACAATGAAGTGCATTCTAAAACGTCCCGCCCTGACCCACAGAAGACCTTGTGTTGACCTTGACCGACCTCTCCCTAAATATAGCTCTACATCTGCTTTAAATAGGGTCTCCAACTGTAAATGTTCCTCAGGGCCCAATGTTGAGAAATCAGACCGTCCATCAATCAGACCGTCCGTCAATGCGTTGTGTAAATAATGAATAATGCTGTAGCTCCGCTGCATCTGCATTGGTAATGTGACACAGAGCAAGCACTGCTGGCTGTTCATGCTTCACGCTTTGTGGGCTTTCGTCGTAGTTCCAGGCTGATGTGGTGGTACAAGGCTTTGGCCCTTTGCAGTAATTTAATTTGCAATCTGTGGAATACATATCTAATTGCTTGCCTTGACATTTAAGTGGAATTTAATTTATTTTCCTTTCATTTCTCAAGAGATAAAGGCCCTGGCGATCGCGGCTGGCATCAGACGGCTGTTTTTTGCTCTCTTGCTGGGGAGCCAGGGGTTGTGTAACAGTTAGAAAACAGTTCTCAGAAGCCTGGTACTAAATTAAATCTCCTTAGCTCTTTGCGACCTGGCCAATGACTGATCTTGAATGCTCAGTCATAATTAATGATTGTCTGCTTGTTTTATGGTTTAATGAAAAATTCTAATCCTGCTAAGCTGTGTCCTAAACAGACAGCAATTTAGCCCCCCTGTGATCGCCGTGTGCGGTTGATAATTCCATAATCTATTCGTTGTCATGCAGACTTTGGTACGCAGTAATTTCGATGTGCTACATGTGGTGTAGAAAACGAAGCTGATGAGACGGTTTTTTAAGGAAAATAGCTGAACACACTCGTGGAAGTGGAGAGCTACAGTGTTTATTGATCTCTCATTAGCGCACAAGTGAGCAATTGATTTAGGCTTTCTGCTACTGCAACGAAGAGGAGAAACATTGAATTTAAGATATGCGGAATAGACAGTGGAAAGGAATTTAGTATGAAATAAATGCAGCATTGACCACTACATCATTTTAGTTCATAGAAAAGCAATGCGTGTGGTGTTAAACTTTCAATAACTGCTTATCAATGGGTACACAATGAAATAGGTTCACTGAAATTTTTCCACTGATGTGAAAGGTGAACAAGTTTGTATATTCATCTATTAATTTGTATGTGGATTGCAATCATAATGCTTGAAATATCATACCCCTTGACCTAGAAATAATGAATAATTCAAGGGGGCAAAAAATTGTGAAAATATTAGAATCTATCATCTTTAAATCAGCCTTAGCAACAGCCTGATCTGACATGGACTACTCCTGTATATATCAATATGTACATGTTCACGTCAAACAACTCAAAAAGCAGAGCATAACACTAACAATGCTAAGTTCATGGATGTGATTCCAAAGAAATGCATAAACTTATAAAATGTATACCTTGAATGCAAAGTAGCTCGCTTTGGATAAAGCTGTCTGCCAAATGCATAAATGAAACTAAAATGAGTGTTGAATTACTCCTTTTCATAAACTGCAGCTCACAAAGCAATGCATACACCTCCTACGGTTTAAAATAACTTCTCGGTTTCTAATAGTTTGGTATTTGCTGCTAGATGAATCATTTGGACATTTTTTTCTTTTTTTATCAGCAGAGTATTTTTCACTTCCACAGTGTCCTTCAGATTTTCTTTTTGTCCATTTCCCTCAAGAATAAGCTAACTTGTGTATTAATCTTGAGATCTGAAAGGAAAAATTAGCTGCCTTCTCTTAATGAAATTATGAACCATGTGGATCCAGTGTAAAGCAGTAATGAAATCTAAACTCAATGCAGTCATGTATACACAGCATGCTTACTTACTGCTTTGTTGTTATCCTAACAGAGGCCTCTTTAAGAGACAAAGACCGTACAAGACAGTCAGTGTCTTTGTTTAGGATGCTTTGTCAACCCCAATATTTGGCTGCTGGCCCATATTTTACAATAATAGTTTATTTAATCTCAGTGAAAATTATATATATTATTCATCTCATATTTAGCCCTTGATCTCTCCCGTTCCCTGGAAGACGTTCAAGTGTGCCAACAAAAGCCCTGTGTTCCTAATGAAACCCAGTGCCTCATGTGACTTTCTCATCACCACCAGCATTTGGTGGTTATCAGTGCATTACAAAGCTACAAAACAGATTTCAGTACTTCAATAAGTTGGTATATTAACATTATATCAGTTATGAAATTACGGTATTTAACTGTAAATTTAAGTTAAAACCGTAAAATCTAAAACGTTGCTACCGTATTGTTTACGGTAAAATTCCAGCAACCACAGCTGCCGTTTTTTTTACCGTAAATTTTACGGATTTTTTTTTTACAGTGTACCAATACTAACCTCTGTGCTGTCCGGCAACATGGAGAGATTATGTAAGATATTAGGAATTCATGCTGAGAGGGCCACAGCCAGCCTGCTCTCTACCTAGAACCCCTGTTTATCTACCTGCTGGCTCAAGGCGTAAGGTAGAAACCATCGATTGCTACCTCAGAAAGAGGGAACATGAGGGCTTGCAGTGGTCAGGGTCCCTGCAGAGCTGTTACCCAATCTACAGATCTCTTTCAAGGGCTCATACAGTAGCCTGAAGGGCCACATTTAACTTAACATTATGTGTGTTCTATAGAAGCAGAAGGAAAATATTTACAGACATTGAGAGGTTTACTTTCATTGGAAAGGCTGAGAAAATAGGATCTCATTCTAGGAAAAATCAATGTCCAGTTAATGGGAAGGAGTTCACACACGTCTTATGAAAGTGTGTTGACCTTTGCCAGTGACAAGTACTAGTGGCTGGTGTTTGTGTGTTGTGGTGAATTAGTGGTTCAAGTTACTGCAAGTATTGGTATTTCAGTTTAAAGGGTTAAATAGGTTAATAGTTTAATAGTTAACCCTGCAAAAAAGCATTCTGACATTATAGTGTCTTGATGTTTTTATTGGAAAACAAGACTGAGTTAAACCTAAAAAAAATACTTGAATTATTCTGAATTCAAATACTCATAAAAATATCACAGTTTCCAAAAATATTAAACAGCACAACTGCTTGTAAAATTGATAATAATAAGAGTAAATAACAAATGTTTCATGAGCACCAAATCAGCATATTAGAGTGATTTCTTACGGATCATGTGAAAATTCAGCTTCAAATTCAGTTGCTGAAAATTTTCCAAAATATATGAAAACTGAAAACATTTCATTTACACTGTAATAATATTTTACAATATTACTATTAATACCACTAGTTAAGCACAAAAGATTTCCAGTTGCTGAAAATTTTCCAAAATATATGAAAACTGAAAACATTTAATTTACACTGTAATAATATTTTACAATATTACTATTAATACCACTAGTTAAGCACAAAAGATTTATTTCAAAAACATTTAAAAACCATACTGAATCTCAAATCCCAAACTTTTGAACAATAGCGTACATACATTTTTATCAGTCCATGCATTCCTTATGAACTGAACCCATGACATTGCTTTTGCTGTGCTCTACCAGTTAAAAAAAAAAAAAAAAAAAAGAATAAAGAAACACTGTGTTCCCCCTGTGAATTGCTCAGAAGGATGAGGCCAGGAGGCCAGACGATATAAAATAAACATTAGTAGGATGGTATTAGCAAGCTAGGAAAGACTAACTACTGTCAACTTACAGCTGCATTATACATGATGACCTGCTCATAGATAGAACCTTTTCCGTTTTCAGTGTTAGCATGAATACTCTAGGTACAAGACAAGGAAGTCTAATCATTTATTTTAACGGCCATATACATGCTGAATATCCACTATGTGTGTAGCTGTATATTAGCTCCGTTCCACTCTGCTCTCATTAAATCTCATTCATTGTATCTGGCTGTGTCACCGTGTCGGCAGCTCTCTCCTCACACTGATGGTCAGGAGCTGTGACAATAGTGTGGTCAGGAAAGAGCATTCAGTGCTCAACTTCACAAATCCCCACCTTCTCAGAGCCACACACTCAAAGCAGCGAAAACATGGCAACACATTGTAAATTCTGGTGATCAATTTTAATGTGTCATACATATCTGCAACAACAATTGGCCTTTCCTCAGCCCGGATCTGGGCTTAAGCCCAGGTAAGTGTGTGCATTAATTCAGCCCTGCTAGTAACTATCTAGAGCTGTTATGTGAAAGACAGCAGAATGTAAGCCCTTCTAAAAAACAAAGTATTTTTGGTTTATATAGAATTTTTTTTTAATTTTGTCTGAATACAGACCTACTTTTGAATATCAGTCACGAGAGAAAGATGCTTTTTGAGTCCAAAAACATGGGAGGCTACATTCACTAATTAGTTTAAGCTGGTAAGCACAAAATTAACCAGCATAAACCAGCCTGGAGTAATAAATCGTTTTAGCAGGCATGCTAACACTAGCATTTGTAGCAGCTAGGTTTGTTAGTTAAACCTTGAACTGCTTATTTTGAAGAAATACTTCACACTGTATTTTTAAGAAGTTAGCAACTGTCAGTTCAGAAAATATATGGACTTTATCACAGTGATCCAGCATGTGTTTTAGTATGCATGTTTATGCTTATTGCTGACTGGATATTTTGTGTACTGTGGTATGGGCAGGAATAGACTGCTGTACTATATAAGTGAAAAGTGAGAGATGGACTGAGAGAGAGAAACAGAGACAGCGGGACAGGGAGTGAAGCGAAACCCTTTTTCATGGTGAAAGCTCTGCACTTTTGCTCTTGGCTCGTACAGCCGGGTCACATTTCTAGGCATAGGCAGAAAAAGACTGTAGGACACTCATGTATCAGCTTCAGAAAGCAGCATGCTGTGTATGCTTTCAATGTGGAAAAGAAGAATAACTTAGCTCTTGTGCTAAACCTTTCTTCCTTTTTATATAGTTTTATACATTCATATATATACATATGAATGTATAAAACTATATAAGGAATATTTCATAGCAATGATGCCGATGTGTGGTTTTAGTGTACTAAACCAAAATCTTTCCATCTTATTTAAGGTCTCTGTGCTTATTGTGACGCACAAGCAGCATACCTCAGATTGTGAGTCATATTACGCAACCATCTTGCATTATGAGTGCAATATTAGTATACTGTCTTTTCTTTTTTGCTTCTCCTCCTGGCACACTGAAGTGTGGCAAGGCTACACTTTGTTTCCAATCTTTAGAAAACCCACTCAGATGAAATCAATCACTGTGATTCAACTACTTTTTCAAGTGGACAGCTATTTACACAAGTGCACACACATGCAGTTAGTAATAGAAGCAATGGAAGCTAGAAGAGTCCGGCTAGCTCAGAGGCAGACCCTCGTTTTCCATCTCCCCATCTACACAGACAATAAAAGAAGCTTTAGACAAAATGAAATTGGGCAACAGAGCCAGGTAA
Organism: Sinocyclocheilus rhinocerous; assembly: GCF_001515625.1. Taxonomy (NCBI): domain Eukaryota; kingdom Metazoa; phylum Chordata; class Actinopteri; order Cypriniformes; family Cyprinidae; genus Sinocyclocheilus; species Sinocyclocheilus rhinocerous. Next base: position 559,000 of record NW_015655612.1, on the reverse strand, counting down.
TTGGTAAGTCCATTAAAATTAATGAAATTTCTATGCAGATGAGAGAGGTAATACTCAGGGAGGAACCTCAAACCATGCAGTGCTCTCTGTGGGAGGAGGGCAGTGTGCAGGCAGCTAACTGTGGGTATTTATGGACTCCCTTCAGCATAAACAGTGCTATTGCGCTCTTTATAAATCATCTGAATGCATGACCTGACATGCATTTTGAAATTCATAATGTGCTGATGGAAATACAGCCACACTAAATGACCCCTTTTTCAATTTATGCTCATAAATATTTCATCATATCAGGGAATTACAATCTTCAGAACCAGAGGACAAGATGGATGGATGGAGATATACATACAAAACAGTGCTGTGTGAGAAGTATTGAAGGGTAATTTAGACTCAATTTCAAAACCTAGTGAGGTGCCTACAGATGCTGCATTATAAGGCGTCATCAGTGAAATCCCAGAATGCACTTCGCTAAGTTCACGGGAGGAAAAAAATCCAATATGGCTGATGACAAAAGAGAAATTGAAGTTATATTTCATTCAATTATGAAAAACGGTTTGGTGTAATTAAGTTTTTTATTATTTTACACTATTTTGTATTATTATGCTGAGTATTGTGTTATGTTGCTGCCTATACTTTCCAAATCAATCACTTACTAGATTTATTGATCATTAGTGAGCTGTAGGCAGCTCACTAAGTTTTAGAAGAGAACAAGGATATGTCTAAATTCATACAATTTCTAAATACAATGTATTAAATTAAATCCAGAACTTACTTTCTAACTGTTAATAAATTATGTGTAAAATGTAGTGCTGTCAATCCAGGCCCGGGCCCGAGTAAAAGTTTTGGCATGCACCACAATTAAATTTTAATTTTAATTTTTTAATTATTAAATTATTTTTAATGTTCTATGTAGATACACTTCTCAACAAAATCACCCCACTAACTCTAAAATTATTTATTCTTTCCAAAAAAAAGCTGTTCAAGCCTTGAAAATTCTTGTATTTTTCATATTGCAATATATCGCAATGTCAGATTTGTGCAGTCCTAAAATAAGTTAAAATTCGCCAAATTAGAAATTTTTGTCCAGTGCTGAGTGCAGATGAGAGAGGTAATACTCAGGGAGGAACCTCAAACCATGCAGTGCTCTCTGTGGGAGGAGGGCAGTGTGCAGGCAGCTAACTGTGGGTATTTATGGACTCCCTTCAGCATAAACAGTGCTATTGCGCTCTTTATAAATCATCTGAATGCATGACCTGACATGCATTTTGAAATTCATAATGTGCTGATGGAAATACAGCCACACTAAATGACCCCTTTTTCAATTTATGCTCATAAATATTTCATCATATCAGGGAATTACAATCTTCAGAACCAGAGGACAAGATGGATGGATGGAGATATACATACAAAACAGTGCTGTGTGAGAAGTATTGAAGGGTAATTTAGACTCAATTTCAAAACCTAGTGAGGTGCCTACAGATGCTGCATTATAAGGCGTCATCAGTGAAATCCCAGAATGCACTTCGCTAAGTTCACGGGAGGAAAAAAATCCAATATGGCTGATGACAAAAGAGAAATTGAAGTTATATTTCATTCAATTATGAAAAACGGTTTGGTGTAATTAAGTTTTTTATTATTTTACACTATTTTGTATTATTATGCTGAGTATTGTGTTATGTTGCTGCCTATACTTTCCAAATCAATCACTTACTAGATTTATTGATCATTAGTGAGCTGTAGGCAGCTCACTAAGTTTTAGAAGAGAACAAGGATATGTCTAAATTCATACAATTTCTAAATACAATGTATTAAATTAAATCCAGAACTTACTTTCTAACTGTTAATAAATTATGTGTAAAATGTAGTGCTGTCAATCCAGGCCCGGGCCCGAGTAAAAGTTTTGGCATGCACCACAATTAAATTTTTGTTTTTATTTTTTAATTATTAAATTATTTTTAATGTTCTATGTAGATACACTTCTCAACAAAATCACCCCACTAACTCTAAAATTATTTATTCTTTCCAAAAAAAAGCTGTTCAAGCCTTGAAAATTCTTGTATTTTTCATATTGCAATATATCGCAATGTCAGATTTGTGCAGTCCTAAAATAAGTTAAAATTCGCCAAATTAGAAATTTTTGTCCAGTGCTGAGTTCTATCCTGCTCGTAACTTCTTTCTAACAAAGACATTAAAAAAGTTTCATCGTGTAGTCACGTTCATTGTTTTTTTTGTTTTTGTTTGTTTTTTTGGAACTTTGTGAGATCGTGATGAATGAGTGACAGTTTTTTAATCAATTTAAAGGGAGTACTCTTTGCATGCTGTATACGATAATATATTCTGAATTTAAATAAAACTTGTGTTTTTCATGCTTGACAAGCGGCCACGTACGACACAGAGATAGTTAACTACTACACTATATAGAAAAAGCAGAAAAAGATAATTTCAGAAGCACAGATGTGATTATGCAACAGAGCCTGGTTCAATCGCAGGATTTAGGTAAAGAAACGGTTATTATTTGTATTGGCTGCCACGCCAAATCATGCACACCTGCTTACTATCCTGTTAATTTAACTGTTTTTGTGAACATATATATGCTTTAATAACAAATAATTGTAACACTTTACAATATGGTTTGATTAGTTAATGTTAGTTAATGTATTAAAGTTTATTGTAAAGTGCTACCTAAATAATCTATTTCGACATTTATATCGAAAAAATGTATTCTGTCTGAATACAGACCTACTTTTGAATATCAGTCACGAGAGAAAGATGCTTTTTGAGTCCAAAAACATGGAAGGCTACCTTGGCTAACCAGTTTAAGCTGGTCAGCACCAAACTAACCAGCATAAAGCTTCTGTCACGAAAACAAATTCCTCGTATGTGTAAACATACCTGGAAATAAAGCTCATTCTGATTCTGATTCTGATTCTGATTCTAAACCACCCTGGAGTAATAATTCTTTTTAGCAGGCATGCTAACACTAGCATTTGTAGCAGTTTGTTAGTTAAACCTTGAACTGCTTATTTTGTAGAAATACTGCACACTGTATTTTTAAGAAGTTAGCCACTGTCAGTTCAGGAAATATATGGACTTTATCACGGTGATCTAGCATGTGTTTTAGTATGAATGTTTATGTTTATTGCTGACTGGAGGGATTGTGTATTGTGATATGGGCAGGAATAGACTGCTGTGCTATACAAGTGAAAAGTGAGAGATGGACTGAGAGAGAGAAACAGAGACAGCGGGATAGGGAGTGAGGTGAAACTCTTTTTCATGGTGAAAGCATGCACTGCACTTTTGCTCTTGGCTCCTACAGCCTGGTCACATTTCTAGGCATAGGCAGAAAAAGATGTAGGACACTGATGTATCAGCTTCAGAAAGCAGCATGCTGTGTATGCTTTCTATGGTGAAAGAAGACCAGCTTTAGTGCTAAACCTTCTGAAGCTCTTGTGCTAAACCTTTCTTCCTTCGGGTTGACTGGGTTGATGGAGGACATGTTCAACTTAACATTAAACAACGGAACCACAGATTAGATCAATAAAATGATAAGAACAACCGTGACATACAAGGTTTAAAGTGATAGGCTATGACAATTTTTCCAAATCTGTATGACTTTTGTTCTGTGGAACACAAAAGAAGATATTTAAAAAAAATGTCTTAGACAATAAAACATGTACAATGAAAGTCAGAAAAAGTCAGAAATAAATGAAAATCAAAAAATATTTCACAGGACTGACGCCAGAGTGTGGTTTTAGTGTAATAAAATACTGAACCTAAAGTCTTTCCATCTTATTTAAGGTCTCTGTGCTCATTGTGATGCACATGCAGTAGTCTACCTCAGCCTGTGAGTCATACTACACAACCATCCTGCATTATGTGTGCAATATAAGTAAACTGTATTTTCTTTTTTGATTCTCCTCCTGGCACACTGCAGTGTGGCAAGGCTACACTTTATTTTCAATCTTTAGAAAACCCACTCAGATGAAATCAGTCACTGTGATTCAACTACTTTTTCGAGTGGACAGCTATTTACACAAGTGCACACACATGCAGTTGACAGTAATAGAAGCAATGGAAGCTGGAAGAGACCGGCTAGCACAGAAACACACAGCTCAGAGACAGACCCTTGCTTTCCATCTCCCCATCCACACACAGACAATAAAATAACCTTTAGACAAAATGAAATTGGGCAACAGAGCCAGGTAATTGGTAAGTCCATTAAAATTAATGAAATTTCTATGCAGATGAGAGAGGTAATACTCAGGGAGGAACCTCAAACCATGCAGTGCTCTCTGTGGGAGGAGGGCAGTGTGCAGGCAGCTAACTGTGGGTATTTATGGACTCCCTTCAGCATAAACAGTGCTATTGCGCTCTTTATAAATCATCTGAATGCATGACCTGACATGCATTTTGAAATTCATAATGTGCTGATGGAAATACAGCCACACTAAATGACCCCTTTTTCAATTTATGCTCATAAATATTTCATCATATCAGGGAATTACAATCTTCAGAACCAGAGGACAAGATGGATGGATGGAGATATACATACAAAACAGTGCTGTGTGAGAAGTATTGAAGGGTAATTTAGACTCAATTTCAAAACCTAGTGAGGTGCCTACAGATGCTGCATTATAAGGCGTCATCAGTGAAATCCCAGAATGCACTTCGCTAAGTTCACGGGAGGAAAAAAATCCAATATGGCTGATGACAAAAGAGAAATTGAAGTTATATTTCATTCAATTATGAAAAACGGTTTGGTGTAATTAAGTTTTTTATTATTTTACACTATTTTGTATTATTATGCTGAGTATTGTGTTATGTTGCTGCCTATACTTTCCAAATCAATCACTTACTAGATTTATTGATCATTAGTGAGCTGTAGGCAGCTCACTAAGTTTTAGAAGAGAACAAGGATATGTCTAAATTCATACAATTTCTAAATACAATGTATTAAATTAAATCCAGAACTTACTTTCTAACTGTTAATAAATTATGTGTAAAATGTAGTGCTGTCAATCCAGGCCCGGGCCCGAGTAAAAGTTTTGGCATGCACCACAATTAAATTTTTGTTTTTATTTTTTAATTATTAAATTATTTTTAATGTTCTATGTAGATACACTTCTCAACAAAATCACCCCACTAACTCTAAAATTATTTATTCTTTCCAAAAAAAAGCTGTTCAAGCCTTGAAAATTCTTGTATTTTTCATATTGCAATATATCGCAATGTCAGATTTGTGCAGTCCTAAAATAAGTTAAAATTCGCCAAATTAGAAATTTTTGTCCAGTGCTGAGTTCTATCATGCTCGTAACTTCTTTCTAACAAAGACATTAAAAAAGTTTCATCGTGTAGTCACGTTCATTGTTTTTTTTGTTTTTGTTTGTTTTTTTGGAACTTTGTGAGATCGTGATGAATGAGTGACAGTTTTTTAATCAATTTAAAGGGAGTACTCTTTGCATGCTGTATACGATAATATATTCTGAATTTAAATAAAACTTGTGTTTTTCATGCTTGACAAGCGGCCACGTACGACACAGAGATAGTTAACTACTACACTATATAGAAAAAGCAGAAAAAGATAATTTCAGAAGCACAGATGTGATTCTGCAACCGAGCCTGGTCCAAACGCAGGATTTAGGTAAAGAAACGGTTATTTGTATTGGCTGCCACGCCAAATCATGCACACCTGCTTACTATCCTGTTAATTTAACTGTTTTTGTGAACATATATATGCTTTAATAACAAATAATTGTAACACTTTACAATATGGTTTGATTAGTTAATGTTAGTTAATGTATTAAAGTGTATTAACGTGTTAGTTAATTATTGTAAAGTGTTACCTAAATAATGTATTTTCAGCGTTCACTTGAAAATATTAAAATATTAATATTAAAATATTTTTTATCCTAAAATCCTAAAAGCTACAAAAGTTATAGATTTCCTCCTTTTTTCTTTTGTTGTTTGATTAACAGACATCACAGCAGCTGGGTTATTAAAGTTGTTTTGGCATCTTTAAGAGCTGCCGCTGCTGAACGTGACGCGGATCTGACACGCATCGTATTTTCTCACAACTCTTTACCTTTTCTGGCATGCTTCAGGTCCCTAATGAGCTGACAAGTTGAATCGGGTGTGTTACGTAGATGAGGGAGACAGTTTTGCTCCAGGACAGTTTTGAAAAGCACTGCATTTCAGAGACATGTTTTTAAATGTCATTTATAACAAATACTTGCATGCGCAGTTTTAAGGCAGCTCGCCTTAATCGTCTTTTTGGTAACTTCATCTCTTAACTGACGACATAGGCTAACTACGACATTGCATGCTTGTAGTTTAATTTGCGCTATAATATGAAATTTTATACAGTGCGTGCCACTGCATTTGTTCGTGTAGCTCAGCTCAGTATAAGGGCAGACAGGACAGGAAAATGACCTCTGTGACACACTATTGTTGACAATAACCACAACAATAATAAACAAGTACAATGAAAGTACAGTTTAACCACAAAAATTCAACTTAAATCAAGTTAGTTTGCTGGTCTTAGACGGTCTTTCAGCCTAGTTAGAAAACCCCTCAAAATGTGAGAAAACCCCTCCAAAAAACATTTAACAGACCAGCAAACTTCTATTTGAACACTGACATTTTACATGCGAGTTGGAAAAAGGCTCATTTCTCTGAGGCAAGAGACTCGGGCTGTTTGTGGTTATTTATAGGGCTGACAGGGATGTGTGTGGAAGCTACTGTCATCTGTACAGCTGAATCCAGCGACACACGTCAATCACACAACCTTTAGCTCTTTAAGTTAAAACAGTTAAGTTATCTTCCTTCCTCTCTCACTCTCGCCATAATCCATACACACAGGCAAAATGTTTTTTTTGTGCTTAATAAATGCAGAATTGAAAATTCTGTCATTATTTACTTACTTCCATGTTGCTGTCGTTTTATTTGTCGAATACAAAAATTCAAGCAATTGACTTTTTTCAAAAACCCACCCCCATTAGTTACTGCTGCTACGTCCGACAAGCCATCTCTCACGCCAGACGTTCTCACACAGTGAAATTTACATTGCATAGCAATGACAGCACGCCAACAGACAAGACAGAACAGGTTACTTTTGGTATGAAACAAGGTCTCAGCTTTCAAATGTTGTCTTTTAAGAAATTCAAACAATAAATACCATTTTGTGGCTCTTTAATGTATCATGACAGATCACTGTAGCACCTCAGTTCAAGCGGCACGTGAACCAATCATATTTTCATGTTTACTAGTTATAGCATGAAATAAACATGAATGAACATCCGAAAGTATCTTGTTTCAACCGCATTTTTCAAGTTCAAGTCCTCCGACGTTAATCTGCTCTCTTAGTCTGGTTTGTTTGTTGGACAAAATAGCAGATTCTGTGTTATGATTGGTCAGATCACCTGTCAATCAAACTCCCTGTGAAGGGTGAACTGAACTGGTGACTGGAGTTTCTATCATTAAAACAACATAGATATAAAAAAGTGGTCCATATGATTTATGTACTACTGTCTTCAGAATCATTTTTTGAGTCAGACTTTTCAGTAAATTGCTTGAAGCAGTTCACAAAATGGTCATAGTGAACATTTTTGTCTGACGAGTAAATAATGACAGAATTTTTAGTAAACAATCCATTTAATATTACTGTTATCCATCTTTTCTTAACAAATAAGATTAACAAGCACATTTTCAAATTCTCCCCACAAAAGTCCTAAACAGCTTTTTTAAAAAAGACTTCCACTTGATTTCAAAATAACCATAAAAGCCATTGCGAAAATGTAGCACTTGAACATGTACAGAGGAAGATGTCATCTTGTGTGTTTTTGTTTGAGCAGATGGTCTCAAATGACGAAGAGACTCAGGTTTTCGGTTATCTGAGGTGTCATTTTTTAGAGTACAGTACGTGCTTAAGCTCTATTGGGGACACACATAGCATTTATGGAAAATCTGAAGCACTGCTGTGTTTTGGGATGAACACTGGTGCTTCAGGGAAATTGCTTCTAGAAGCTGGGTCAGTAGAGCAGCACACCATCCACCAGTGTGTAAGCGTGTATATGTCAGAATATATGTTTGTTCTCTTATTAAGACTTGCTTTTCACCATTTAAACCTCCATTTTAAATACGTAAGGAATTTTATAAGGAATTCTATGCCTTATCTTCTTTGCAATAAGGGCTTTGTACACCTCTGAGAAAAGGTTCTCCTCAGGGAAGACTCTCTCCTGTGCTTGTAAGGATAGGGTGTTCCTGTGTGCTGCAGAGACAGACTGTCTTCACTCTGAATAGTGATTATTGTATAATTTACCCTGAGGGAAAGTACATTGCATAAACTATTTGAGCTCCCCGTTTTTTTTTTTTTTTTCAAATAGTGGTTTAATCTCTTAACTGACCTGATTTCCTTGATGGCTTCCCATTGTTTCCTACTCCATGACAGCACAAACACGGTGTGGAGGGCATCACGATATTAAAAAACAGTCACGCAGATGTGCTTATAAAAATAGTCCTCTTTTGCCTGTAGGAAATCGGTGAGGTCAGCGCTGTCCGGATTTCAGATTTATTTGCAAAGAAGCTCATTAAGGGTTGACCCTGTCCAGTGGGGAATACAGGATGAACGGAGGATCCCGGCAGAGGTGGGAAGTTGTGGCTCATTGACATTCATTCCTCGTAAGGGCAGCAGGGAGCACAGTGCTTTTAAGATAGCGATCAGGTTTTCTCCCAGAACATCCTGTTAAGTAGGCCAACGGGCTATTCCTCCTCATCTCATTAGCTTTTCACTTTGAAGTCAATCCCCTCCCATTATGTTTTGTTTTAGAGCGTTTAAAGCATTAATATTTATGTGCTCCTCAAACCTGATTCTGAACTTCTGACCGATTCTATTGCAGCTGACATAAAAGACCCACAAACTATTACGTGCTGTGGTATTATATAGTCTACGATTTTGCAAATGATTTTAAACCGATGTTCAAAAATGGTCTGTACAAATATAAATAACAATGAGAATACTAATGAAATAAATGTGAAATATTGTAACACTTAAATCTGTTAACTGGCAGCCTTACAAAGGAATAATATTCTCTGCAAATCACATTAATCTGCAATTATTAGCATATCAAATCTCTAACCTGGAAAATCAGATCACTAAAATGCAGATTTCAGTTTTTAAAGCATTGCTGGAGTTTAAAGGGGTCATATGATGCTGCTAAAAAGAACATTATTTTTAAAAGTTACGCTTTCTTTCTTTGCGTGAACATTTGGGCGGCTTTATGCAAATCTTCCCACATAGTGAGGTAGGTATGTGGGGGCGTGTTCGAACGAGCCGTTTTAGGTAGGTGTGGCTAACTCTTAACTTTTATAAAGAATATCTCTTTGGATTTGAGACTTTAGTCTTTGCAACTTTACAGATCTTCTTTATGCACCAAGAGCTTGTAACACTCTAAAGAGAAAGGAAAAAATGAAATCGCATCATATGACCCCTTTAATACACACTGATATAGCTAGAGCAGCAAGGTTTGTGATGCACTTATTGATGCATCAATAATCTGAATGTGCACTTAAAATATGTAAATATACTAGGAATATCTGAATCATGAGTGTTTCATAAGTTTCGTCATACTTCATCCATGAAATTTGGCCCTGGGCCCCTTGAATTCAAGTGACAGACCTTAATATATTGATAAATGTATCCCGAAAGTCACCTTGGGCTATTTTTTGGATTACTGTGTCTCTCTGATAACGATACTGCACATAATATGCAGAGAACTAAATGTGTGTGTCGATAGATTCAGATGTAGTCGTATTGTCTGAGCTGTCTCCTTGTAATTTCTGAATGGTCTCTACAAAAAAAGTGGCTACCATGTGTGTGTGTGTGAAAGAGAGAGAGAGTTCTTTGAACAACAGAATAGCGTGTCTGCTTAGAGGACATCAAAGACAGTCGCTTCTATTTTCGCTTCCGTTTTATCATCTCTCCATTCAACCACTAACAAACAGGCCAAAGGTCCAGTGGACTGATGCGAAAAATATTGTTCCTATATGCTTATTGACTCACAAGGCTACTTTATCCTTTCTGACACTCTCCACTCTGCTTCCAAACACTGATCTGAAAGGTTTAGGCTTTTCTATGGCAGCAGAAAGCATAAGCCTTGAACCAGTATGACGTTGAAAAAAATGATAAAACTATATTGGATATTAATTAGCAAAGAGACAGCAATATTATTCAAAAATTTAAATAAATAAATAAAAATGCATCCATTGTCTCATATAGCTCAAAATTCAACTTTTTGCTTATGTCACTGGTGTTAATTTTCATACAAAGAAAATACATGGTGGTCAATAGATTTCATGTTTAAAAATTGTTTAGAGTTCATGTTTCTCTTGCATGCTGAACAAAAGCTATGCTACTATCATATCTTACACTTGAAGCCTCTAGCTGTCAACATGGAAATGTGAGAAAATGTATACATGACGACCTGAAACTGGAGCAAGTATGTCCCATGCTTCTTTCTAAGAGACTGAGAGGTATTGATTTGTGTCTGCTACACTGCTTCTCGTAGGAATATTCATTGTGTTCTCATTTTAAGCTGAAAGGCCGGACTGCAGTGTGAACTGGCGCAGATGATGAGAGAGTTAGAGAGATGGCTGATGGGACTGTTTAATGAGAGGCCCAGCAGCTGACCTTGTGAAGGACTGCAGGGAAGCCTATATTGACTGATTACAGCAGAGGTGAGGGGAAAAACAAAAGAGGAAGATAGAGAAAGAAGCACAGTTGGTGACATGGGTTGGTTATAAAGGAAGAAGATAACATACATCACTGAATCAGCCTCTTGTCTCCTCATCACTTTAACATGCATTTACACACAGTAGATACACAAAAACGGCCACATAGCACCTGAGAAAGTGAGTATCAGTGTCCTGTCTACATCTCCTGCTGGAGCACACCTGCTCCTCCCATGTTAATGAAGATTCTACTGCAGTGCTGCTCAGACAGTTCAAATACATTCCCAGAACAACACCGCACTGCTTATTACTTTGCTACAAGGAGCCATTGTATTGAAATTCTTCTTATTCCTGTGTTTTCTCCTTTATCTTCTCTATGGTTTTCTGCAACTAATTTAGCACAGACCACTTAACTGTATTCAAACTAAGTTTTGTACAGTAGATCCACAGTGGTACCCAAAGGGTCCACCAAGTATTTCATCTCAAACATATCTTTGTGAGAAAAAAACAAACAAATAAAAAATAGTTAGGTTTGACCAAAAGGAATAGTTTATCCAAAAATTTAAATTAGCTAAAAATTTACTTACCCTCAGAACTACCAAGATGAAGATGATTTTGTTTCATCAGTACAGATTTGGATAAATTTAGCATGACTTGATATGGGTGCCGTCGGCATCAGAATGAGAGTCCAAACAGTGGATAGAAACATCAAAACATTCTAAGTAATCCACATGACTCCAGTCCATCAATTAACATCTTGTAGAGTGAAAAACTGCATGTCTGTAAGAAACGAATCCATTATTAAGTTTTTTTAACTTTAAACTGTATCTTTTAGCCAAAACATGAGTCTATAATCTATAATAATGTGGAAAAAAGCCCATCCCCTGTTGTCCTCTCGCATCAAAATTCACCAACATTTGGGTTTAAAACTGGACTGTTTTAGCTTGTAACGGTGCTTGATCTGTGCATGTTCCTCTCCTTATTCAGACAAGATGACTTTCTCACTGCAATAAGCAATATTGTAGATAGAGGCCTCATATTTTAGCCAGAACCAACAGTTTGAAATTTAAAATTTGTTTTTACAAACACATAGATGTTTGCATCAAAAGATGTTAATTGATGGACTGGAGTGGTCTGTGTTACTTGTGGATTATTGTGATGTTTTTATCATTTGTTTTGACTTTCATTCTGACGGCACCCATTTATTGCAGAGGATCAATTGGTGAGCAAGTGAGGTAATGCTAATTTTTTCCAAATCAAATAAAGCTAATTTTTGTGGGTGAACTATTCCTTCAACTGTGTACTTGAGTAATTATTATTTTGATGTCTTTGATATGTAAGCACAAGGCCAAGCTGAAAATGCAACAGTTTTAATACAATATGTAAGAGGTTCTCAATATCTAAATTTTTAGACTTTCCATTTTGATTATTCTTACTTTATACTTTTGGAAATATATAACAAAAAATTAAAACCTCCTCTTGAGAATGTTTTGCATTCAAAATCTAAAGTGATTATTTCATTGTAATTTGCATGCTGAATTGCCATTGTTGTTTTGTATATATTTGCTTACTGAATTCTGATTCAACCTGATTTTGATTCATGTTACAGATGTGTTGATTCTCATGGAGCTGACAGAAAACACATTAGACAACGTCGGAGTTTAAAGCTGCTCTGATGTGGCAATTAATTTATGCAGAATCAAAGCCTTAAACTGAAGCTAACCTAAAAAATTTAAATTAAAAATTAAAAAAATTAAAAACTTTTTTTTCGCTGTCTTGAAAGTACTAGTATCTCCTTCAGGAAATGCAAATATAGTTTATATGCAAGCACCATGCCCGAGAACACATTTTAGTTTATGTTTGCATCTTAATGCCTTAATTGAAGAACAAGGTCACAAACAAGCTAAAAAAGGCAGCTCTGTCAATAAAAAGAAACTCATTTGCTGCCTGAGGAAAAATTCCTACTCCATACACATTGAACTGAAGTAAGAACTTACATGTTTTATGGACTTTTTTCTTTCTTAAGATCTTTAACAGCTTCAAGCCACTGCGCTTAATATAGACATACTGTTTTACATTCTCAAATAACGTTTGCACCATAAAACATCTCTACTTACTACCAGTATGAGTGTGTGTGTCTTTCTCAGGGCAGGGCATAGGTTTATGTGTTTGTGAGTTTACAATTTATTGCAGTCATTTGAAGCTGCAGAGGGCAGAGACAGTTTGAACTCAGGGGTGTTTATTAAAGGTTTTGACAAATGCAACATGTACAGAAGCAGGTCAGAGGTTTAAGCACCTTCATTCATCTCCAGTTCCGCTGTTCTGCTCCCTTCAGCACCATTATAATGTTATTACCTTACACTGATGGAGCTCCGCAAACTATTAGGCTTTAAATAGATCAGGTATTTTCATCAAATGAGTGTTTTTGACTAGCAGTACTCGGGCATAATTTGGCCACATAACAGCATCTTTCTGCAGTAAAATAATTCACTTTCCAAGTTTGTTACCAAATACATACTTATTTTAACCATATAGTTCTAGAAGAGGATCAAACAGAAAAATGCTTTTTTCCCCCTCTATTTTTCATATAAGGTCTAGAACATTTTACTGAACTAAAAGCTGTATTTTTTAGGCATTGGTATAGCTCCTTGATTTGGTTATGCTTATTGATTCTCACTGTAGGTTTGAAAATGATTTTATGTTTATGATTATGGCTATCCAGCAAAGCAATATACTGTATAACACACCGTTTCAAGGTGGATAATATACAAAACAGGCTTGGAGAAACCTCCTTTTTCTTTTTCCTTCAAATATCAATTAAAACGAAAACAAAACTCTGCTTACAATTTAAATGGGCCCTTAGATCAATGTGATGTCAGAGCATTTCGAAAGTGTTTCAAAAGGCATTGGGCGGCATTATGCTAATATTTCCACATAGTGAGGTAGATATGTGGGGGCGTGTTAGAACGAGCCATTTTAGGGGGGCGTGGCAGAGTCTTAACTTTGATAAAGAATATCTCTTTGGTTTTGAGACTATGCACAATCAGCTTGTAACACTCCAAAGAGAAAGGAAAACTTGAAATCGCATCATATGACCCCTTTAAGGACATATGTACAAGACCAGTATTATTATTATCATTTTCCATCATAATTCACAGACTACTACAAATCTAGCTGCAGTCCTTAGGTATAAAAACATTAGGATAGATAGATAGATAGATAGATAGAGAGATCAAATTCATGTATTGGCACATCAGAGTGTTTTTTGCAACAAATTAACAACAAAAAACTCCTGTAAACCTCTGTACTCTGGAAAAAGCATGGATTTTTATATGTCTGCTTAACATTTCTTTTGAGAGAGGTATTATTTTTCCGATTTTTACCCAAAATAGGATGAATTGGCCATTATTGAGTGCTATAAACACATGTAATGTGTGTTTCATTCATACTGGACGCCAGAGGACGCCCTCGCGGAGAAACTCCACATGCATCATAGAAGTAACACTGATGACGTTCCAGGAAATCCCTAATATGGATAAAGGCATCGCTATAGCCTATCGCTGTAACTGAATAAAAAGAAGATATAACCTTAAACGTTTTGAATGATGAAATGTAAGGACAATAAACACTCTCCTGCGACAATATATAGCTTATCTGTATTCTTCAAGCCATCTCGGGTATTTTCATAATGATTAAGTATATTTATAAGCCATTTCTAATCGTCATTGCCTTTATTTCATTATATAATATATTCTGTGATAAGAAGCTACATCAGATCACAAAAGGAAATTATTTCAAACACTCGACTGATGTTGTGAAGTAAAAACAAGTTATAATGTTCTCTTTTGTTGGACAACAGGTTTAGAAAGGCTTATCATTGCATGTCATTACAAGGGTTGATGCTCGGCGTGTGTTGCTTTTTCAAATATAAACGGGGAGGCGTTTCCTCATCTCAGCACGTGAACTCACGGGCACACACACACACACACACAGCCAATTCTGAGAGAAATAAAACACAGAAATTATTTAAACGCAAAACTGCAATTCAGGAGTGCGTATTGAACCGTGGATGTCGTACCGAACAGTTCAATATTATATAGAGAATTGTGACATCCCTAATAGATAGATAGATAGATAGATAGATAGATAGATAGAACAATGGATGGATAGATGAGATTGAAGTGTGTGCAGTGTTTCTCTGGATGCAGGTCTTCTTGGCTTAAGTGAAGTATTACTGTAATAAGCCTTAAGCAAAGTAAATCAACAGAGAAACAGATTGCTTTTGGTTTGGCTCTGAAGAACCTCTTAACTTATTTCTATAGTCTGTTTATGAATATGGAGTTAACAAGGATCCTTTAAGGGATAGTTACCCAAATTTTTAGTTTGGCCATCATTTACACACCCTTAAGTTGTTCCAAACCTGTATGAATTTCTTTGTTCTGTTGAACAAAAAAAAAAAGATATTTTGAAGAATGTGGGTAACCAAACAGTTGCTGATAGCCATTGACTTGCACAGTATGGGTATTGCTACCCACATTCTTCAAAAGAAATTCATACACATTTGCAACAACATGAGGGTGAGTAAATGATGACCACATTTTCATTTTTGGGTGAACTATCCCTTTAAAGCTTTATTTGTGTGTGTGTGTGAATGAGCACATGAGGGACAGAGAGAGTCCTTCCAGTACAGAGTCGCTGCAGAAGTGACACTTGACTTAGACAGAAGGTACTTTTCATCAGCAGAGACTCAGGGTCACACCTCCTGCTGGTGCAATCACACTGTATGTAACACGGATTAGAGCAGGCTTTTCTCTCTCTCACGCCATTTCTCTTTCTCTCCCCCTTTATTTTTATCCTCTCTCTTGGTGTGTGCATGTGCGCTTGTAAACAGCAGTGTCAACAAGACAAAAACATGCATGTTATTTGTTAAGCCTACCATTTTACATCCATATTTATTCTTCAAAAATATGGCTAAACGCACACATCCATAATTAATGTGGCCATATGTATACATCTATGCATCCAGCTAATGCTGTTATTGAAAGTGATTTGAAGCTAGGAGTGGATCAATATCAAACCTTGGCTTTACCAGCCTTTGAAACCTTAGCATCAATATTAAATCAATATCTTAGCAACAATTAAACAGCCTCGGTCAACTGATCAAAGGAACCTAGGGCTGTCAAAGCATTCAATAATTAAATGTCAATAACAATAGTATTTCATGATTAACTTCATTGTTTTAGCACATTTGCGTTCTTTTTAAGGAAGAGAAACAAAACAAAGTGTTCATTTATTTAACACCTAACTGGTGTTGTTATTGTTATTTAAAAGTATTAAAAATGGTTTTCGTTAATTGAAATAAAGCTTAAGAAAAATACACATATTATATGAAAAGCTGAAGATCTAAAAGTAAAGCTAAAATAAAATAACGCAAAAAATTAATAAAAAGGACAAAAGCACATAACAAAATTATTTAAACTTTAAAATCGAAATGAAAACTGAAAATGCAAAAATAAAATCTGATTTGAAATACTAATAAACACTATAAAGAGTACTAAAATTATACGGCACATAAGCAAAGACTGGACTGAGAAATATTTCTACAACAGTGCTCACACACTCAAAATGCATCAATGCATCAAAACGCACAGGGAATGCAAAAACTTAACTCGATGCAAATCTGGAACAAGAACTTCCCATACATTTTATTTAAAATCAAAACAAAACAAAGCTTTAGTAAACATTCCAGTCTGATTCATTAATTAATCGTTTTTGTGAGCTAGTTGAAACGATTCATCAAAAAGATCTTATTCAAAAGAATGATCATATTATTCAGCCGGTTTATTGTGGAGAGCTGTGACAGTGCTGCTAACCTCATTTGCCACATTGAAGCATTGTATTTTCCCTTTTACAATAAATGTCTTGGTGCTGCCCATTTACCAAACAGAACAAATGAAAGGACACGTTATAACTATTAATTATAGGTTGTCTCACGCCTTTTACACAAAAAGGCAGTGTAAAACAGTTCTTTGGGTTAATTAGCTGCTCTATAAATAAGTGAATAATTACCATTATCTCTGAGTCAGTGAGTCAACCCACTATTTTTCTGAGGAACTCAGTGTAGCCTGGAAAGCACTATGTTCATATATACACTGTAAAAAAATTTCCGTAAAATTTCCGGTAAAAAATCGGCAGCTGTGGTTGCCGGAATTCTACCGTAAAAAATACGGTAATAATAATAATAATAATAATGATGAACCTTTCTTTTTCACTTCCAAAAACGGTATACTACCGTAAAATTAATGTCCAATACATGTAATGTCCAATACAGTTTTTCACCGTATATAGTAGGGGAATTTACCGTTAACCATTTAACAGGTTTTTACTGTAGCATTTTTACAGTCTTTTACCGTTAAATTCACGGTCATTTTTTACAGTTATTAGAGGAGCTGTTATTTTGCTAATAGTACCATCAATATTAAATTAACCATCTAAAATGTATGCTCAATATATTCTTTTTTCTGCAGCTCTGATATCGGCTGGCTGTTGCACCAGCTCCTGTAGAAGTGTCAAGCTCTGGGACAGGTAAGGCTCAGATCTGTACTGTACAGTGCACATGCATGTTATTTATGCATAAAACAGCTCAAAAGAGGATTGGTTTGATGATATTTCATATGGTTATATTTGTGTTTGTGTGTTTACACTATTTGTAGTACATCAACATTCAAAAGTTTGGGGTCAGTACATTTTTATTTTTGGACAAATTAATACTTCTATTCAGCAATGATGAATTAAACTAATCAAATGTAACAGTTAAGATATTATTAAGTTACATAAGATGTATATTTCAAATAAATGCTGTTCTTTTGTTAATGATGCTGCAGATTTAATTGCAGAATATTTCCACCTTCAGGACAGCATTAGAACAGTTTGACCTCTGAATTTGCCAAGCACAAATCAGTTTTTACACAAACACACACACACACACACACACACAAACATACATACTAAAACTCTACATGCTACCGAGTTCTGAAGACTGAAATCTACATGTTCAGTACAAATTTTTACATAACGTTTTTCATGTTCAATCCTAATCAAATGCTTATTTCTCCCCAGTTTTGATGCCTCCTGACCATTGCCTTGACTGGATTCAGTGGGCTATGAAAGAGGATCCCTGTTGCTTTCATTTAACTTGCACTGACAGAAACGGAAGACAAGGATGAAAAAGCCTGAGTGAAGGACAAAAACGTTTGCGCAACCAGTGTCTCTCGTCCCCTTCCCTCACCACACTGGCTCCTGCTGGTCTCCCAATACAACTTACAGCCCTGCAAATCCAAGGCCTGGAGGAGGGATTCTTTAGGGTTTAAACAGCTGGAAATAACACGATTGCCAAAAGGATTTCTCAAATGAAGACTTTTCTTCATTTATTTGAAATATACATCGTATGTAACTTAATCATCTCTCTTTTGCCAACAAAATAGACCTACCTCCTTTGAACGGAAGCAGACGAAACAAAAAAAGTTTGAAATGGGACTGAAAGGATTTTTTTACCCATTTTGTTTACAGTCGCCACAAAACACAAACTCAATCCACACTGTAAAAAAAAAATCTTAATGATTATTTTGTACTGTTGTCCAGTAACAAAATCTAAACATCATACTACTCAAGAAGCAAAACTGCACAAGACATTAAGAATAAAAGTTAAGACAGTTTTTCACTTTTATTACCTTTACTACTTTTATTTTTTGCACTTCATTCGTATTTTTTTCTTGTTTTAAGCATAAACTTCACTAAATTGTGTGAGATTAATGCTTAAAACAACAAAATATACAATGCTAACAGATGAAATATAAATATACATAATATATAAAATTCTACATCAATTATGCTAAAATGCATAAGATATTATAAAACTTGTTTTAAGAGATTATAATATAAGATATTATAGGGAAACAATCTATATATAATCTCTCATAACATGTCTTATTCAATTTTGCTTATGTAAGGACATCTAGATATTTTTACTGAAAACAATTAAACAAAAATCTTTTTTTTTTTTTCAGTATGCCAACATTTTGCACACACAGGCAGATACCTATTACCAAACCAGTCTTTTGCCTCTAAAAACAAGGGCATTTCTTAAGCCGTTTTAAGGAAAAGAGCAATACTGAATGTCAGTGGCTCACAAGTATCACATTTTAGCTGAAATCTGAATGATTATGACATCATGTCATATCAATTACTGCCTGGCTTTCATTAGGACCTGTGTGAAAACAGTTTATTTACTACATTGACTATGGCCATGTGTAAAGTACGGTAGTTAAACACTTAACTATCTATAGTCGCTAAAGTCGAAAGTCAAAGTGGGAGGCGTGCTAAAACACCCCTCCTGTCTCTTAATATCCCATTACTGATCTGTTCGTAGATGCAGTGTTGTGTGATGTAAAAGAAGCACATAGAAAGCTGCTGCTGCTGCACCCGAGACTTGTGTAGCCAGACGCTTTAGGCTTCCATTGTGTCGAGTCTTCTTGCGCCTGGTGTTTCTGCCCTCACTGCTGCTGAAATCAAGCGGCCCAATCACAAAGCTCACATATCTTGACCATTTCAATGCTTTGTGAAATTGCCAAACCCATTTTATGGTTCACCAATAAAATGGATTTTTTTCCCTTCTGTCTGTGGATTCAAAAGGAAGAGGCGGCCCTGTGGCTCTGTTAGAGTCCAGACTTGCTTGCCCTCACATTCTCTGTTTTTGGACCATAACTGAGAGGTAAAACTCAGAGACTTGTCATCCCACTGGACTTCATAGACCATCATGCCTCTCTTCTGACAGGTATTTAACTGAACCTCTTCTGGCTGACAGTACAAACTGGGTACTTTGAGAGGACTTCATTCTGTAGTTTATATTTGTTCCCTCACTGAACGTAACATGCATCTCGCAAACCATCAATCCTGCAGTATGCCATCAGTATTAAAAACAGCAAAAGTTACTTGATAAGCTCATTAACCTGTGATTTTTTTATTTTTGTTGACAGATTACGAAACAGAACAAATATTAATATATAAAACCTTTATGTTTTTAAAAAGTAAAGAGTAGTTTAAGGCTTAGTTTTTTATATATGACAACTATAATTATTATTTTTGACGTACTGGTATTATTGAATCTATAAATATTATACTAAGAGATGTATGTAAAAACAATAAAGTCTTCTTTATGTAATACACTTTTAATTTGATTATTATTTTGACTGATTTTTTTCATTTTACATGTCTCATGTCAGGAAACCAGAAATAAAATTCTTAATGTTTAAATGTAACTTAAATAGTTCACCCCTTTCTAAAGCTGTATGACTTTCTTCTGTTCTTCAGTTTTCAGTGTCACGTCTTCCTTCAGAAATCATTTTAATATGCTGATTTGGTGCTCAAGAAACATTTCTTATCAATGCTAAAAACAGTTGTACTGCTTAATATTTTTGTGGAAATCGTAATACTTTTCATGCATTGCTTATTTAATTCTATACATGATTTAATGCATTCTTGCTGAATAAAAGTATACATTTCTAAAAACAAAAAATCTTACTGACCCCATTTTGTCCTCAGTGACTTTCATTGTATGGACAAAAGCAGCTATTTTTCAGAATATCATCTTTTGTGTTCCACATATGAAAGGCAGTCAGTCATACAGGTTTAGAATATCATGAGAATGAGTACATGATAAATGAATGGTCCATTTAACATCAAGAATCAGGTAATTTCTGGTAAGTGTATTAGTAGTTTAAATATACTCCTTATAGGAAAATACAGGATGTTTGCTAAAAAGCATTATTCAGTTCTATTATCATCACTATTTTGTTTGGCTTTTGTCTTTAACTCACTGTGCATGTTTAAGTACAGTAAACACTATAAATAGAAATATGTGTGCCCTACTCTGCTATGATAAGTAGGGAAGTATATCAGACAGAAGGTAAGGGGCAAAGAGCAGCACTGTGTGCCCTGATTAAGATGTATTATTGTCAAGGGAGCACGACACACTCTCTCTCACACACAAACACTGAGTCCTAATGTCTGCTCTTTGCTTTTCACTGCAATGCAGCACACATTGGGATCCTGCTGAGAGCGGCCCGAATGCCTACCTGACCAAAAAACACCCAATCCATCAACACAAACATCAGACCGAGAGGAACCAGAGGCCCTATAAATACTCTTCTGCCTCGCTCCCTCTCTCTCACTAACACACACAGACACACACACACTTTTATTAAAAACTGCATCTTCATATTTATACTAATCAATACAATAATGTTTCACAGTGGATGTGGCTCTGGCCCCCTCAGACCTAGAATGAGCTGATGGAAAATGAAGACTTAAAAATGCAGCGCTGTTCAAAGACAAATAAATAGTTATGAAATGCTGAGCTGGAGAAATGCAGCAATTCTGTGCTTGCATTCTGCTTATGGTTTAAAGTGAGCTCTGCCTTGCAGAATGAGGCAAAATAAAGTTGTTTTGGCTGTTATTTAATGATGCTACAACTCTGCAGATTTCAAAGAATTCATGAAATTCAAAAATGTAATTCAAAATAAAAATATCAGTGACCCCTCTTGCACTACAAATATTCGTCCAATCTAATGCTCTCGAGAATAAAAATCCTTCACAAATGAAATAATATAAGGTATATACTGTACATGGGTATGCAGAGTATTTGCATGTATGTGTGTGAGTCAGGTGCTGATTGTCACTAGGCATTATGGGTACAGACAGAGTGAGTGTGAAAAGGAGAGGGACTCATTGCAACGGGACACAGTCATGGCTCCTCAGAAACTCGTCTCCATGGTGACACGTGTGAACTGTCACTTCTATTCTAATATCAAAGACAGCCGTCCACATGTTTTACATCCTGTAACGGCACCGCGAATGTTTACCCCACTGTCTTTAAAATCTCTATGCCTCTTTTCATATATATATATATATATATAATTTTATTCTGTAATCCCTGTAATCCTTATTAAGTTAAGGATTTATTAACATCTCAGTTAGCATCTAGAAATAATATTATTAGCAATATTAGTAATTAAGTATTATTAGTAATATTAGTAAATAAGTAATATTGCCAAACGAGACTTTTGCTGAAGGGAAAAAGCCCTGAATTCCTATCTTTTGAATTCTACAGAAAGATTCAGATGCTGACCTTAATACAGGGGATTAGAATTCAATGAGTAATTTTAAAAAGTATTAATTCATATATCCAAAACATGATCCTAGTGCAAAATCGCATACTATAGTGAACTGCTTCTCACCACAACTTTAACAAATAAGAGTAAGTCACACAGAGATGGAAAGCTGCTAACAATGGAACACACACAAATGGAAATGTGTTTGATTCCTAAGCTCATTTACAATAATAGGGTGGTGCTTTCTTCAGGAAATTTAATAGACTTACTCCATATTGGCACTAAGCCACAGCAGACACAAAAAATTTAAAAGCTTAAGTTTCAAATACACATAAAAAGTCAAGACTGCTTCAGAACAAAGTCCCTTTAAGGTATTCTATAGTCTTTGTTCGGAATTGACTCAAATATTACTCATCACATTGGCTCTTGTTCAACTGGCAAGACACTGAGACTGCAGCACATCATGGGAGTAAAGTCATAATCTTTTTATACAAGTACGAGACAGTCTTTTGAATAGGATAGAGACAGCATGATTTGGGAGGTGAGATTTTCAGAGATTTCACAGGGACAGCCACTGATTTCCTGTCTCAACATATTTTCCTGTCCCTCAGCTCCACAAAACCCCTGGATATGCAAAGTCACATCTGCTTGCCATGATCTCAAATCAAATGTCCTTTAATAGCATTATTAAAACTCAAAAGCAATATGCCTACATCATTAGCAGTGTTTGCTCAGGCAAGCATCACTATTGGTAATTGGTTACTGGTAGGGAAAACCCTACCATCATGGCGGCTACATCTCACTACCCTAAAATATACCCTAAAAATATGCTTCATATGAAAGCTTTACTACCAAACTTGATTGAATCAACCTGACTACACAAGGTTAAACCAATTTTCAAGGTTTCAGCCACGTAAAGAATAGCTTGTTAAAGCATCTCAACCAGTCCGACACAAAAACTTCAGCTCAGCCAATGATATGAAACAGGGGCAGGTTTGTCTATTTGTTCAACCAACAAAAGATGCAGGGAGTGTTCAAGAAACCTTATTCTCTGTATTTATTTGTTCATGAATCTCTCTTCTCTATCTGCTATCCTAATGTTTTCTGCTATCTGTATCTAAACTATAATTTGTCTTCTATTTTTTGTGTCTCCCTCTGGACAGACAGATAGAGATATGCGGCATATTAGCCCATACTCTCATTACCTCCTCATTTTCAGATTAACTGCTTGACAGAAGCAATCAGCAAGCAAAAGTCTCTGTAATTACCCAGGAATGATAATAACAGAACTGAGAGATGTTACGACTCTCATCACGGCTCTCCACAGAATATAGATGGTCATGCTCACAGGCATTTAGCATCGAACAAGCGAACATCTTCATACTTCCTGTCAGCAGATTAGAGAGATGAGAAAACCCTGTACCTTGAAGGACTGAGAGGTTTAGGATTAAAAGGCTGAAAGACCACAAGAAAACAATCAAACCTCTTTTAGCACATTATGAAAGGATCACAGTACAGCGACTGGACACAATCTTATTTCTGAACCCTAAACAATGACCACAGATCCGATTTAACAAAGCACTTTAGAGAGGCTTAAGTTGAAATCTAAACTATATGATTCACTTCCACACAAGCACTGAACCACACAAGCTAGTCACGTGAACTACGCAAACAGCTGAGCACATTCTGAATAAGGCTACACCACAGGGGAGTGTGTGTGTGTGTGTGTGTAGGCATGAACGCTCTGCACTATATTTGGAAGGCCCACTGAAATGGCATTGATGAAGCCTGGAGCACCTGCGGCCTTGTGTCTCCCATCCTGTGCCCGCAGAACAGGGCACCCAGCTGGGCCCGTGAGAGGCTGAGGACAGGACTGGGCTCTAGGCCAACAGAACACAAAGATGCTGAAAGCCGGTGGGGAGTCAACGGAACTCATTCATCCCTGCTGTCAATAACTTAATGACATCATCTCCTGCACAAACACTCTGCACTTTTGATTGGACCACAGAGCCAGAAATAGTGTTCGCCTTGGCTTGGGAAGGTGAACGTTTGCGTCACTGCAGTGTACTAAGATGGTTGCCAAAGTCATGTGGAGAGCTGAGCCAGCCTGTAAGTACTGGGGAAATTATTACTGTAACCCTGAAATAAAAGACGGGGTGAAAAAGGAGAGTCATGGTGAGGGAATGAAAGGAAAGATGTGATGGATCGGGAACAGGAGTTCAAAGGTAGATGGAGGGTGTAAGAGTACATGATCTCAAAAAGGATGCTGTAAAAATGGTCTGGTCATATTTTCATATTTAAAGGATTTGCCACTGATGATTCAAACGCAAGTTTTGAGCAGTGTAGAGTAGCGCTTGTTGTTTGTCGTTTCTCAGATCACAAATGCAGACATGGTTTTATTTTTACGCGGCACGATACACAACGCAACGCGTAAAAAGGCAGTATAAGTCATTATAATGCGTAATTACTGTATGTCCCCACTGGATGCTACAAATGCCTCGTTTGTAATGGGTTTTATTGGTTTTGTCTCGTCACACCGGGACACGGCATCACAGTATGGTAAGGGGAGTAACATTTCCGTCACATGCTTGAGGAATTCGGCCAATCACAACGCACTGGATAGTTGACCAATCAGCGTACACCTCACTTTTTAGAACGATGAGCTTTGTAAAAATCGACGAGTTTCAGAAAGGCGGGGCATAGAGGAGCAACCATAATGTACAGTATGTGGAAAATAATGGGTTTTTGGAACCTTAAACCGCATAAACACATTTCATTACACCAAATACACAAAATAATGTTATTTTTTAGCAACGTCATATGACCCCTTTAAACAAAATATTCCCAAACTATTTCTCACAATTACAGAAATAAAAACCCCATGGGGTCAGTATTTTTTTTTTTAAGAAATTAATACTTTTACTCAGAAAGGATGCATTACATTTACAACAATTCACAGTAAAAATGCTTACATTGTTAGAAAAATCAGTTTAAAGTAAAAACCTGAATTCTGAAAAAAGTATCACAGTTTCCACAAAAATATTAATCAGCACAACTGTTTTATAATAATGATTTTTCCGTACATTTCTGCCATATGTATATTAACTGACAGTCACCACTGATAAGCTACCACTAAATATTGTAGAAACTTAATTTGCTGTAAAGTTGCTTTGCAATGATTTGTATCGTGGAAAGCGCTGTACAAATAAACTTGAATTGAATTGAATTTTATAATAATAAGCAATGTTTCTTGAGCACCAAATCAGCATATTAAAATAATCTCTGAAGGACAATATGACACTGAAAACTGGAGTAATGGCTGCTACAAGAATGAATTAAATAAAAAAATAATATAAATAAAGAATATACTAATAAAATACATTAGAATAAAGTTATTTAAAATTCTAATGGTATTACAAAATAATAAAGTTTTTGATTTAAAAAATAGCCCTGATGAGCATGTATGCACAATGTAATATTTTATATATAATGATAACCTAATTGTAGTGTAAGCGTATTTTCATCACAATTATCTTTATGTTGAGAATGAATGAACGAACGAACGAACGAACGAACGAACGAATGAATGAACGAACAAACATCTTAATGTTAAAATGACTTTTTTTTGTGGAACACTGAAGACTGTTGGAAACAAAGCTGTTTTGGTTACCAATGACTTCCATTGCATGAATGAAAAAAAAAACTGAGATGTTTCTCAAATTATCTTCTTTTCTGTTTCATAGTTTACGTTGGGCCGTTGTAGCCTAAACATTTATGTGTAATACATTTTATGTTGAATCAAATAAAATACTTTCTCATTTAACAAAAAAATTGCATTAAATAATCTTTTGGGGGTATTTTCACAGCCAAATGTAATTTGCGATTAATTAGATTAATTAATCGACACATCATGTAATACATAAATATTTATTCATGGGCTTTTTATGCCTTTATTTAGACAGGACAGTATAGAGTAGACAGGAAAGCATTGGGTGGAGAGAGAGGGGAGTGGGATCGGCAAAGGACCATGAGACGGAGTTGAACTCTGGTTGCTGCGAGTGCAGTTGCGCTGTATGTTGGAGCTCTAATCACAAGGCTATTGGTGCTGACTTAATGTTATATTTAAAATGTCCTTCATTTTCCTAATTTCCAATGTAATTTCTTAGTTTTGCCTCTTGATATTGGGGTTAAACGTGACGTGGACATTTATTTATGTATTTTTGTATGTGAGATTCACACATATATATGAAATATAGCTTTATCTGTTATGTGCTCTATTTGTGTAATAGCAGTGGCCCACTGGATGTGAATTTTTTGTTACACATCCAACCTTTTTCATTACAGAAAAGGGCCTCCTTATTATGGCCTAGCAAGGATAATCCATCCCCTTTCACCATCTGTTGGCCCATAAACACTGCAGCTGGACGGCACACATCAGAAGCTCACTGCTACTGTCTTACATCTCTCACCATCACACCTGAGACTCATATTCTGTGCTGAACTCATGTCTACTCAATGCAGACATCTCTGAACAACCATGAAAACACACACACACACACACACACACACACACAAACGACTGTGGTTTAGTAATGCTACTGTCATTGACATCACATATCCTATGACATCACCTCAGCTGATTTGTGTCATACATATCTTTCCACACGAAGCAAGAATTCCCAGAATACATACAGCCTAATGTGATGACATCGAGTAGATAGATTTGAGCCTGCTGAACAGGAGCAAGGCCGTGGTGGTATTGCTTCCTTCTCCCTCAGTGTAAGCGCTGCCACCACCCTACACCGCAAATCTCGTTTGTCTCCCACACAGAAAGACATACAATGCCAGACAGAGAGAGAGAAAAAAGGAATGAATTGCAATGAGGGACAGAGGGTCCGCAGCACAGCTGAGAGACACTGGAGATGAATTGGACTGAGAATAGCATGGATAATATGTGGTTTTGATGGACGGTTGTACTCCCATGGTGCCAGGCAGAAAATGAGACTAATTCCTGATTCTCCCCATGGACTCGTACTGCACACACAGAGAGGAAAAGGAATAAAAACACATTAACAGCACACACACCTATATTAAATTAAACACAGCATGAAAAATGGTAAAATACTGTATTGCATATAGATAAACTGCTGTGCTGTAAAACCCACATCTTAATGAGTAATTTCTTGAGCACCAAATCAGCATATTAGAATGATTTCTGAAGGATCATGTGCTGCTGACAATTCAGCGTTGCCTCACAGGCAGTGTTAGAATTGAGGGGGGGGGTTATACCCCCCATAACACTCAAAAAAATATACTTGGGGGGTCCCCTGGTTTTTCAATAAAACTATAATACTTGAAACATGAAACTAGTGAAAATGAAAATTTAATGAATAGTTTCGATTGCTGCATTAAATTCAGACCTGCTCATGTTACATATTTTTTTTACGCGTTTTTACAGCATTGCTCATTATAACCAATCACACAAGATTCTGAGCTTAGGAATGCAGTGGCCAATCAGAACACTTCATGTTCAGATTGATTCAGACTGAAACCCGCGAATTCCCTCATCACAAGCAAAGTGCAGATGTACATACGATGTAAGAGATTCATTTATCATACCGTGTATGGACAGCTTCATTGATTATAGGAGGAGTTATGAGTGCTTAAACAGCTGCTAGACTGACTGCTCATGTAAGAGTGCGTTCTTTAACTGCATGATTCAGTCTAAATATGCATTTAGAATGCTTCCAAAATTCAATATATGGGGGCAGAAAATGTATATATTTATATGATTTCATATAGTTAATCAATATCACACGAAGAGTGGCATTTTTTCGCAAAAATTACAAATTTGATATTGATTTTATACAACAATTCAATAAACAAGAAGTCAATATTAAGAGACTTACATTTTAGACACCATATTGCCTATTTTTGCTCTATTTCACCAACAAAAATGGTCCAAACACAGCCACAGCGTTGTTTTGCATCTCAGCGCAACATGACAGTGTTTGGTTCCTGAATGAATCAACCATTTAAATGAGCAATGACTCACTTATTAATAGTGACTTGCTGCCACCTACTGGCGGTTTTAATTTCACATTTAAAGTATATTTTCATTTTTTTTTTTATAAATTCAAATATCAGTATTCAACGTTTTAGGATTAAAATATTAAAACATTATTTATGCATTTGGTACTGCAGGTTAAAGCACCCCATGTCCGTCTAAGCTGCATTGTAAATACTAAATGTCACTTCAGATGCAGCTTTTGTGTTTCCTCTGCATTGCAAAGATGAATTTTGTTGATAATGATAATTTGTTTGGTAACAGCCCCAAATATCTTATTATTCTAATTGACTTTATTGATTAAATATAAGAATTTGATGCAAAAGATAATGCACACTTCTAGAAAAAATGGCTTTATAAAGGTAAAAATGCCCATAAGGGTAAAAACATCTCTTTAAACTTGTTGGAAAAGATTAATTTCTGTCACAGCTGTGAAATGACCACACAGAAGAATATCAAAAACTTTAGGAGTCAGCTGTCTACGGCAGTCCTGCAGTGCAACATACTCAGCAAAATATCGTCTGAGTATCGTTATCGATAAAATCCCAGAAAGTGGAGGGGGTGGACCCCCAAGAGCTTTGACACAATTCGAACACTGCTCACAGGAATAAATTAGATTTTAAAATGTTGCACCACATCTTAATTTATATAATGTTGATGCACTTGGTAGGGTCAGGCGAACATACTGTTTTATAATGAAAAGAGGATCATAGCAGGCTATCTCTTTTCTGTTATGACTGACTACCTCCATTAGTAAGTGCTCTCTTTTTTTAAAAGAGGTCTTACAGAGATAATAGCTGCACAATATCTTGCTCTTCTGAATTTTTTACATCTTTGTGCCTCTCCCCTTTAAATCCCCTGTCAGAAGTGCTGGTACATAATTAATGTGATGCCTATTTAACATGCTTTAAACATTTAAAAGCATGTCCCCACCCCCAACTCATGTTTGGAGGGAAATTTGGAGATATCAATAGCCTTGCAGCTGGCATATTGAAAAAAGCACTCTCACTTTACAGCAAACTCAAGTGGAGTCATTGGATTATTCCATTTCCCACAGTCCTTAAGGACTTGCTATTCTAAATGAAGTAATTTTTCAGAAGTTATCGCATCCAGCGGTTATCCTTGTGTGAGGGTAATGTCTGATTGGGTTGTCATAACTTCTAGGAGGGAGGTCTGGTAGAAGCTTGATGCTCCGCATCCGCCAGTCTCGACCTTCGACCTTTTAAGAGCGTTCTAGTGTGTGGGAAGTCGTGGCCTAATGGTTAGAGAGTCGGACACATAACCCAAAGGTTGTGGGTTCGAGTCTCGCACCAGCAGGGATTGTAGGTGGGGGGAGTGAATGTACAGTGCTCTCTCCCACCTTCAATACCACGACTGAGGTGCCCTTGAGCAAGGCACCGAACCCCCAACTGCTCCCCGGGCGCCGCAGCATAAATGGCTGCCCACTGCTCCGGGTGTGTGTTCACGGTTTGTGTGTGTTCACTGCTATGTGTGTGCACTTTCAATGGGATAAATGCAGAGCACTATTTCCGAGTATGGATCACTTTATTTATTATCACTTTATGTGGCCGATGAAGTTTCATGAGCCTTTTGCTTTGTGATGCAACTGGCTCAGAGTGAGCTGATCAAATGACTATGATATTAAAATGATATAAAAATTTAGAAACAGTGGTCACACTACTTGTAATATGGAACATTGACACTACAATGTGAAGTATTACAGAAATAAATAAATTAGCAAGGAATACTGTAAACTCAGCCAGTCCTATAAATAAAAACAATAATCCTTCATAAAGTATCGTATCATTCTGAATGTGTACTTCTTGCAAATAACTGCATGGCCCTATTCAGCTTATGAGACAAATATTTTAACATTAAATATACTGTAACACCATGTCCTAACCAGATGCGACGCGACAAGATCGCAGTGACAAGCAATTTGACTGTCCACACCAGACGTCCCTTACGGAAAATAACCATAACCATGGTTTTACTTTACTTTACTCAAGTCACTTTGAATGTGGCATGGTTGTTGGTGCCAGACAGGCTGGTTTGAGAATTTCAGAGACTGCTGATCTACCAGGATTTTCATGCACGACCATCTCTAGTGTTTGCTGAGAATGGCATGAAAGGGAAAAATACCCAGTGAGCTGGGTGCCACTCTGTCAGCTAAGAACTTTAATCTAGAATCTGGAATGTGAATGTAATGGAATGTAATCTGGAATGTGAAGCCTACTGTACAAATCTGCAGCAACGGTGTTCTAGTGTTTGCTGAGAATGGCATGAAAGGGAAAAATATCCAGTGAGCTGGGTGCCACTCTGTCAGCTAAGAACTTAAATCTAAGGCTACTGTTCGCATGGGCTCACCAAAATTGAACAATAGAAGATTGGAAAAAGGTTGCCTGGTGTGACGAGTCTCAACATTTTGCTGTGGCATTTGGATGATAGGGTCAGAATTTGGCATAATAATAGCCATCCTACCTTGTATCAATGGTTCAGGCTGCTGGTGGTGCTGTAATGGTGTGGGGATATTTTCTTGGCACACTTTGGGCCCTACAGCACCAAAAGAGCATCGTTTAAATGCCACAACCTTCCTGAGTATTGTTGCTGACCATGTCCACCTCTTTATGACCACAGTTTACCCATCTTGTGATGGCTACTTCCAACAGGATAACACCATGTCACAAAGCTCAAATCATCTCAAAATGGATTCTTGAATGACAATGAGTTCATTATACTCAAGTGACCTCCATCTCAATCCAATAGAGTACCTTGGGATGTGGTGGAACGGGAGAAATGCATCATGGAATGTGAAGCCTACTGTACAAATCTGCAGCAACGGTGTTATGCTATCAGGTCATTATGGACTAAAATCTCTAAGGAATGTTTCCAGTACCTTGTTTAATCTATGCCACGAAATATTAAGGCAGTTCTGAAGGCAAAAGGGGTCCAAACTCGGTATGTGTAAGGTGTACCTAATAAAGTGGCCAGTGAATGTATATTTTATGACATATTAAATATAACAGAAAATATTTGTTAAAAATAAACTACTGCTTTTCTTAAAGCTACATATATAATTAATAAATAAATAAAGTTAATGAGAAATTATACTGTCTACTTTTCCAAATACTTTTCCCCTTATTGCATGAGCAGAATTATATTTGATGTGATTCCCACTGACAGCACTGATTAGATTAAGATATCTGGCTAATTGAAACCAGATATTTGAAAAACATACTAGTCAAGCATAATATAAAATCTTAATCTGACCCATTCACGATTGAGAAGGAATTAATCTTAAAGTCTCCACTATTGAGTCCTCAAGAATCAGAAATCTTATCTGACAGCCATTCAGGCGTTCTGCCGGGTGGAAGACAAATGTTTGAGTAAGATTTCAATTTCTGCCAGCATCTCCTCCTATGAAGCAGAATGATTGGGAGACTGCAGTCAGCGTGTCTGCATTAATTTGCATTGTAAGACAAACAGGAAATGAGATAAATTAGATTTGTGTCACAGCTCAGTTGAGGCAATGGATGAGAAATCGAGTGGAAGGAAGGAGAGAGGGAAAAGTCAGAGAAGACAAGGAGAGAAAAGGGGGCAACAGATGTTATTGTGGGCTTCACCAACCTTCATCGTTCCTCTCGTATCTCCACCCCTCCAGTCTAAAAGAGAGCGTTTAACACTGTCCATCTTTAACTGCAGAACATGATTTGATCACTGTATATAATTAATATGATTAGAGAGTCTTTTTTGAGTCATTCAGTGTAAAGTCTTATACAAGCAAAAGTCAAAGGTTAGGATTGTTTCATTCTGTTGTGACATGGCAGAGCATGCAAGACTTTAATAAGGCAAATCTGCTACTCACAAAGATAAAGAAGAAATACGATCATGAGTATTCATGAGAACATTCAGTTAGAACTTTGCTATTTCAAGGCCATCGTACCTGCCGTTATTGATTTATTTTCATTACAATTCTCATTTGTCACAGTGGCCAGGAAGGATTCTACTCTGGGATGATGAAAAAGCCAGGTGGAAATCATTGTTTGTGCAGGAGGAGCTCAAGGACAAAGGTGGGTGTGTGTTTCTTGGGTTCTGTACACGCTGAATTCACCATTTTTGATGTTGTTGGCTTTATATGAAAGGATTCATGGGGGGAACACAAATGAAAGGAAAAAGGGGGGATGAGAAGCAATACAGTACAGCAATGGATGACTGTAACTTCAGGCGGGACAAGTCACAAGCAAGGACAGACATAATTTAAGTAGTTATCCTGCAATATATATATGACAGTAAAGACATTTATAATGCTGACAATTGAGCTTCGTCACCAACAGCACATTACATTATAAAATATATTAAAATAGAAAAAATATTAAATTGTAATAATATTTCACAATATTAGTGTTTTCAATGTTTTTCTTTCTTTTGCAAATAACAAGCATAAGAAACTACTTTTAAAAACCTTAATAAACTCTCTAACCCCAGGCTTTTGAACAGTAAAGTGCTTCTATTTAAAACAAGCTGTTTAAAAGGCATAAAGGGCTCAGGGCTCCTAAGAAATAGCACATAAAGTTTTAGTTACCCCACATCCTCAATATGCCTATATAGCATGCAAAAATTACATCAAATGAGTGCTGTGTGTACATTAATGAGGAAAAAAAATTAACTTAAATGATTTTAGCAAATGGCTGCAATATAACAAAGAGTGAAAAATTTAAGGGGGTCTGAATACTTTCCGTACCCACTGTATGTGAAAATCACCTGGATGACCTACTACATCTGCTGAGTTTCTGAAATGTGCTCATGATGGCATATAAAACTTTATTTTAAGACCATGGGACAGTTTTCACATTAGTTAGCATCACAGTTGGCAATGGCAACATGACAGATATGTGTCTGGATTGCACACATTTTTACATTTTAATGCTAGAAAAGTACTTAATCAAATGCAGTACAGAGCTTTGCATTGTCTGCATTTTGCACTGCATTCCCAGAATTGAAATGATTTATTTCTTAACGTTTAAATATTTTAAATGTCTACAGTCAAGATGAAGGACTAAAGCAACACAAGTGAACACAATATCTAGGGACTTGGGGGAAAAAAAGGGAGTGAGATGTCTTTCACAGAAAGATATAAGAGTGTTTCTTTTCTTGGCTTCTATTACTGCTGGCTCTCCTGCTTGAAACCTGTCTGCAGTGATATAACACCATGAGTCAGGCATCCTGAACTCCTGATGTACCTGAGAAACACCTGCAGTGATTACGACAGCTGCCCCCATTTCCAAAACTGCAGCATAGGAAAAATGAACAACACTAAATAGTACAATAATTCTGCAGTCATTAATTGGTAATATGGCAGATTTTCGACAGCAGAGGAGATGTTAGTAAGCTTCCACTGTGGTGTGTAACAGCTGAAAGAATAGCCGGCTCGAGCTGTGTGTCACATTCAGTTCAGGGGGAAACATGGGACAACACAAAGCCTGCTGGACCAAAAGCTCCCTTTGATCCGCTCTGTGCGACTGCTGTTCTGTTTCATGTGCAAAGCAGCGGGCATGTGTCCCCACTTCATATCATGTTTACAAAGCTGTACTTTAGTGAAACAAAACAAAGGGCCACCCACACACACTCATTTTATCTGTTTTATGTTAAAGTGTGCTTGCTTTCAGAGCACTATTTCCATGCTGTTTGCTACAAACACCAACCTTCCTAACATCTTTATATTAACAAAAACATAGTCTCATACTATGAAAATACTAGTGTTTTTAAATGTTGTAGACGTGCACTAAAAGGGTTATTCTGTAAAAATCTATAAAACCTTAGAGTAGCATTCAGGTCTATTTAATCACCAGTAAGACAACATGAAAGAGAAATCAATGACCAACAAGAATGCAAGCAAGATGAATAAGTAACTCAACATTGATGAGAGGGAAAACAATGTCATTTATAAATGGATTTTTAACATTGACTGAAGATCAATATCAAGCTTTATAAACAATGCACAAAAGCTGCTCTTTTTAACTGTATTTTAATCAAAAATCCTAAGCAGCACAACTGTCTTCAACACTGATAATAACCACGTTTCTAGAGCACAAAATCAGTATATTGGAATGATTTCTGAAGGATCATGTGACACTGATGACTGGAGTATTGAATTGAAAATTTAGCTTTGCCATCACAGGAATAAATTACATCTTAATATATATTAAAACAGAAAACAGCTGTTTAAATGCTAATAATATTTCACAATATTAGTCTTTACAGTATATTAGATAAATAAATGCAGCCTTGGTGAGCATTCAATACTTAAATGAATAAAATCTTAGATTCCAAACTTTTAAACTGCAGTGTATATTTTTCAGGCTCACACAGTGGGATTTGTAAGGCACTTTTGTCTGTAAAACTGTTTTGAAAAGACATGAATTATGAAAAGCACTAGGGGGCCTATACAAATACAACTCACTTGGCTTTTCAGTCTGTCGCCTCCAACAACCTGGCTTCATTTTGGTTTGTCATATTTTTCGCAATCCAATCAATTTCCAAATCTCAGGACTGGCCTAGTTTTTGTCACCCTTTGAATATTTTGCTTCGCTTTGAAATACATCAAATTTATATGTAACAATTGAAAGGTTTACAAAATTAGCTAATTTTTCAGACAAATAAATAGGAAATATTGTTAATCTAACATATTTTAATGTAATCTGAACTCTAACCATTACTGTTCTTACAGTGTACATAAAATAGGTTGCCAACAGCAATTCAGGTTGACAAATCTCATAATCTGGTAAGGTATACAAGAAACAAATAAAGGAAAGATATGAATTGAACATTAACCTTTACTACACGAGTATACCATGTGACAAACGACAATAGCTGACAAATCCTCAGAGTATTACATAATCCTTTTTTTTTTGACATGAACAAGCTGCTATAAGCATTGTTTCTGTCAGCACTTGTGTGTGTATGTGTGTCCTGTCACACATTTGGTTGAATGATGGAGTGTGGTGACAGCTACTAAATTGTATTCTGTGTGGTTAGGAGGAAGAAGTCTTTATTTCTGCCACAGTAAACAGTGTAATTTCACAGTGCTGTTTTTCTCAGCACCTCAACCAGTCATGGATCTGTCCGTCAGCATTGTCTCTGCTGCATTCACTGCACACACACGCACACACACACACACACACCTGGTATTAAGATCAATCACACATGATCCAATCATACAGTATGTGGTCAACCAGGACAGACTGCCATTTACACTTAATAATAACATGAACCTCAAAATTGTCTCTTAAGACCACTTGTGATCAGATTCTTAATGACATAAATGTTTAAAGTTACATGAGGGTGAGAAAATAATGAAATAATACCAAGTGTAAAATATAAACCCACTGACAAGACATGCAACTAATGAAGCCAAGAAACCAATGTTCTTTAAAACTATAGAATATATAGATGTTAAAGGGGTCATATGATGCGATTTCAATTTTTCCTTTCTCTTTGGAGTGTTACAAGCTCTTGGTGCATAAAGAAGATCTGTAAAGTTGCAAACACTAAA
The DNA here is from genome assembly GCF_001515625.1 of Sinocyclocheilus rhinocerous. Taxonomy (NCBI): domain Eukaryota; kingdom Metazoa; phylum Chordata; class Actinopteri; order Cypriniformes; family Cyprinidae; genus Sinocyclocheilus; species Sinocyclocheilus rhinocerous. The sequence goes on along the minus strand of NW_015655612.1, from coordinate 523,491 downwards.
GTCTCAAAACCAAAGAGATATTCTTTATAAAAGTTAAGAGTTAACCACGCCTACCTAAAACGGCTCGTTCTAACACACCCCCACATACCTACGTCACGATCTCGGAAGATTTGCATAACGCCGCCCAAACGTTCACGCAAAGAAAGAAGGCGTAACGTTTATTCTCACTGTAGTATTGTTGAAACTGCCGCCATGTCGTGGAGACGCTGTGTGTTTCGTTGTGAAAGCGAAACTACTTTG